>NC_134477.1:11944874-11985901 GCF_964194025.1 Convolutriloba macropyga
CGTTTTTTATTTTTTATCCAGGAATATATTTTTTTAGGAGTTTTTCACTTGCAGATATACTCTCTAATCTGTATAACTGCCAACATAGACAACTATAATCAGTATTCTTTTGCTCTGCGTCCGTCTCAATGGCATTAACTAAAGCTGTTTGTTCATGATCTTCCGTGTTTGTGCGCCACAGACATTCAGCTTGTGGGACTTTTTTCCTGCTCTAGGCTTGATGTCAAAATTAAATTGCACTCGTTTCTCTATGAATTGTGCGGCTATGCCATCTGGTCCATTCAAATTATAGATCCAGACGAGAGCCCTAGGAATCTATTTAAAAAGTGCTGACTAAGTAAATATTTCTCAAATTATTGCGTGAAACGAACGATTACAAATAACTCCCGGTTAAATAACGAATAATTTCGTTGACTTGGAATCAGAGTTTTATTATCATATGCAACAACTTAGGCAAAAACTTTATGTTTTTGTAAAAATTGCTCAAATGCTTGTCAATGAAGCATCTGTAGTTAATGTATACGGATCCCTATATTTTGAATATTGGGCATCCAAAAGCTTCTTCTTTAACTCGGTTACCGCACGTTTGCTCTCCGTACTCCATGCAAGCATGTTTTTTCCCTTAGTAAATCCACTGGAATCTTTCCGCCACTCAAAGTTTTTACGTGGCCCGCTAAAATTCAAGCCCTGCCATCTTTGAAATGAATTGGACTGCCACTTTCAAAACAACTCCTGCTTTCCATAGATGCATGATTTTACTGACCGCAATAGCAACATTTTTCTTTCACGAAACTTACGCTGTTTTTGACTGCTCGACACAATTCTCCTGACACCTCGGCTTCTGTTAACTTCTCGTGGTGCTGGCGATTGCGCTCTACTGTCGTAATCGGTTCGTCTCTTATCAGCCCTGCTTCTTGCATAGCTATTATAATTTCTATTTATCTCTCTGCTCTCTCCCTCTCTCTCTCTCTCTCTCTCTCTCTCTCTCTCTCTTGAGCTTCGCTAACTTCTGTGCGAACGATTTCTTTGCCGCGCTCCTTGCATTTGGTTGCAGAAGAATACATTTGATTACCTTGCCTGTTAGATTGACTATTCTGCAATGTCCGCAGTAAATAAATAACCGAATTGAATAGTTGAGAATTTTTATTCGGCAAGATGGCAGAAACCCGCAGCTCATTGTCCTCCTCCTCAATTCTTGTGATTGGTTCAAAATCTAATGCTCTTTCGAAAGCGTTATGTAGAGTCATATCCGCGTCGCCCAATTTCTTTCTCGCAATGAGTTGCACCGTATTTTTTCATGATTTCGAGGAGTTCCCTCAAAATGAGATGTACTCCTATCTCAGCAGACACTTGGGAGTACGTTTTCAAGACTAAAGTTTGCAAATCACCAAGAAAATTTAATACGTTTTCAACCGGCTGCAGGACCCTCCTAGCTAGCCTCTCCCGGAATACTACAGGTTTCTCCTTGTAATGTTGTCTGAAAATTTTTACGGTCTCTTCATTGCTCTTACTGGTGTCCTCCGAAAGTGTATGATAGAAATCAATAGCCGACAAGTTGCTTGAATCTTTTATTTTTGAGCAAAAAAACGTACATTAGAGTAAAAAATTACATAAAATTGAACAAAAAAATGTCGATGAAAATGAAAATATTGTATGAAGGAATCGTCCCATTTACCTTGTGTATGCGAATTACTTCAGAAAAATCTTTCTTTCACTCTATTTGGACCAGTTGCGCCAGTTCGCATTTTCTGTATGCTTGGTTAATTAAGCGTGCTGTTTGTTAAAAATAAAAAGCTAGAAGTAAAACTAATAAGTAATTAATGTGGAAGACGAAATCGTTTAATTAAATGAAGGTTCAATATAGTGGTTAGCTCTGATGTTAGGTTTGGTGTTCAATGAAGTAATTTAATCCTAACTTTGGTGAGTTCCCAATAACGGTTCTATCATCGTGGTAAATTAACGATAACAACAAAGTTATGTCATTTTTGTTGATAATGCTCAAGCTGCTGTGTCTAATCAAATGTTCATTTCGTTTTCTTTACATCTGTCATTTTTGTGTCAGCCTTAAGTCAGTTCATATATTAATTTCTGAGCTAAGTTTTTTACATTGAAACCCAAGATTTTCAGTACGTCTTTTTTATATACGTGGGTGCAAAAAACAATATAATGGCTGAAATAGGGAGTTTTTTTGCAAGAAAAGACGTGCAGTTGTCCACTGAATTCAATTGCAATTCACTCAGAAAAATTTTGTTTTGATCGTCAAAAGTAGCTCCTAATTACTTTAAGCCTAATTGGGTTTTGAAATTCCTACACATACTACTTTTTGGACAAAGGGGGCGTTCTTCCTTGATTAAGAAGCAATCACTGTTGCTGAATAAACTTTATGAAAAATTTTTTTCATTTATCTATTGAAAACGTACCTATGATTCCTGTTTCTTTATCTAAATTTAAATAATTGTTTTTCATCGTAATTGTTAAGAAAAGTGTAAAAAGTTCCTGTTAATCATTCAGATTCCTGTAGTTAATTTACCAAAACATATGAGCCTCTTAATTTCATCCCTTAAAATTAGTGAGTTTGTCATTTGTAGCTTCTTCAGTCAAATCTGTAGATTTGGGATTTCCTTCAGTTTCATCATCAACTTCTAGTGTTATGACCGTTTTGACAGTAACCAGTGTAGAGAAAATGCGACAAAATCGACGAAAGAAGCTTCGATTTTTGCCGAATATCGTCGATTTCGTTTTTTATGTAGGAACTGTCGATTATCATTGTTTTTGTCGGTATTGTCGGTATTTGATGTAAGAAGTGTCGTTTAGCGTAGTTTTTGTCGGTATCGTCGGTATTCGATGTAAGAAGTGTCGAATATCGTCATTTTTTGTCGGTATCGTCAGTCTTAAATTGATTTAAATACAATGGGAGTACAATAAACCTAAATGAGAGATAGTGCAGTAGATCGGAAGGTGGACAGTAATCTTGGGGTTGTAGGTTCGAATCCTGACAACAACTGTTCTTTTTACAAGATTTTTATAACGGAGGAAAACGACGCTTCTTACGTTTAAATTACATAGGAAAGCGAGAAAAACGACGCAAAAAGCGTAAGGGCTTTGATCGGTTTCGGCGAACTAAGACAGACAAAAACCGATGATTTCTTAGGTTTCAATCCGACGGAAATCTCAACACGGGAAGAACGTTTTTGTTTATTTAATTTAAATCTGTTCGTTTTCTAAGTTAATCTGATGTACTCTGTCATTTGTTATATCTTCACTCCAAAATTTTTCGGATTAAGTAAGTGCCTTAATCCGCTGCTTTCATTTTGACGCTGAGCATTTAAAAAAGCATTTAAAAGAGTTTTCGCTTTCTTTTAAAAAAGTTAAGCATTAAAACTTTTAAATTGTTGTCTTCCCCTCAGATTCAAAATTTCTAAAATTAGAATAGAAGAGTGATCATTCAACTAGAGTGCGTTCTCTGTTATTTGGTCACGGAGTTTGTTTTCTTTTAAAGTTTTTTTTGCAGTTTTAGAAACTCAGAGAAAAATTAATTTGACGTCCATTGTATACTAAGTAAGCATGGAAGCTTTAACAATTGTAAAAAAATATTGAAAAAGTGCTGGTATTTTCAAAAAAACCTGCATGCCGCTGAGTTCTGACTATAATGTTTGCTCAAATGTTTTGATATGGGCTGTAGCAAATGGTTTCGAGAATTTTTCCGCTCAAAGTTGACAGAGATTGTTTCTTTTTATCAATCAAAACGTTTTTTTTTTAATTTTCTTAACCAAATTGGATTGATCAATTTTGAATAAACACTTTAAAGTTCAGCCTTCTTTTTGTCACGCAATATTGGAGAAAAAACTACTTTTTAGCAAAATGCTATAGTGGTCAGCGTATTGATCTTCAGTGGTTTACTAATTTCATTTCAAATTCTCTCAGAAAACTTTTGGGCTTGTTGTTTTCAACCGTTGCTACTATTTACGGTAATTTTTCGGCTTTTCAATTACCTGTACAATAGGTATGTTGTTACTTGACGCAACAAACAATGACTGTTGTTTAAGAAACAAGAGCTAGTAGTAGTATTACTTCCAATTATTTATTGCAAAATATGCCTAAAATTTTTTTTCTATTATCCAAGTTTCAATAATCAATTTTTATGATTTTTTCTAAAGTGACAATTTTTTTTGTGAATCACATAGATTTCTTCAGTTAATTTAACAAAAAATTGGAGCCACTGGTCTTCATCCTCTGAAATTAGTGTTTCTGTCCTTTGTTGTTTTATCATTCAAATGAGAAAAAACGGGATTTCCTTTGATGTCATCACATGTCACTCAAAATTTTTTTGTTAGTACCACTTTGGCTGTTAGTAGATGAAATGTGTTAGATGTAGCCAGTCCTAGGTAATCAACAGAAAAGTTGGAAGTTAAGATTTTATAAGTTACAATAATTTAAGTAAAATCTGAAAAACTCAATTTTCCTTTATTGGAAAACAAAATTCGTCAAACATCAGAAAAAAAATAAATTCCGGATAAAACATTTGAAAAAATTAGTTCAGTCTACCAAGTGCAATAAAATTTAAAAGGATTGTTCAAGGTTTTTAAAATTATGGGCCCAAAAGCAGTTTTATGTTTTGCTCAAACTCTCATTGTTGTTTCACTGCTGATACCTTACATTTTAGAAACAGAGCGAACCTAGGTATAGCCTTTGAAAAAGAACACACCAGACGTCGATTACTGGATGGTTGTATTTGCCACCATCAGTAATTTATAACAAAAAGATGCCACTTTGAGCTCGCTGGCAAACAGCTTCTGATATTAAGTGAGCGTGTACATTTTTTAATTTCCGAAGTTGGTCCGACTTCATTTTTTCCGTTGATGTGGGGCAGTTTTTTTTGTTTAATTATATATCTTTACTGAGTTCCACTTTAGTGCACTTTTATAATGTTTTCTTTTCTTTTAGTTTCGATTTTTTTTATTTGTCTTTCATCCGTTGCTCTCTTTATGACGTTGATCACTTATAATCCAAAGTAATTTGCTTACTTTAAAGAAAAGTCAGATAAAACTGTAAAAAACGAAACGTTTTTCAAATTAAGTGTTCCCCATACATGACAAAATACATTAGGCCAGTGATAGCACAAGTAAAGTAGAAGTGTATGAGAATGTAGATAAGGATTCAATTACAAAGTTCTAGACATTCAAATTTGCCAAGTGTTTGTATCTGTTTTAAGTTGCGGGAACACCCAACTCGTTTTGGCTGCGATAAGGACAAAAGTCAATGTTTTTTCAAGATTCACTTATGACTTGATTGTTACACAACAAGAAGCTATAATAATTTTCGCTGATTTTGTTGTCCTTCAAAATAATTTTTAATTTCAGAGGCTCAGAACAAAGCTATTTCGACGTGCAGTGTATTCTGAGCATGGAAGCTGTAACAATTGTAAAAATTATCGAATAATTTAAAATTGCTTGCTTTTTCAAAAATATCAATGCTGCTGATTTCTGACTTTGTTTTTTCACACAGGTTGTACAGATCTAACCTGAAAGGCTTTAAAAATGGATTTTCAAGGCATCTGTAAACTTTCTTATGTCTTTCAAACCTTATGTTTGCTTTTGCAAAACTAATTCAGCGTCTCAGGACATCAGACATCAGACAATGTTAGAATATCGATCAAACTATAGTCTTAAACTTAGTGAGAATTAGAAAGAAAGTTTAAATTACCAGATTAGAAACACAAAAGCAAATTGATTTTAATCAGAGAATTTATATAAATGAAGCGTCAAGAAATGGTGCTTAGAATCAATATTCGGTTCAAAGTGGTGAATCTAGATAACTATTATTAGAGTAAGATTATTTGATGTAAATTCTTCCCAGCATGTATTGAATGATTATAATACCACCGGAAATGTCAACGAATTCTTAGAAAAGTGTAAATGCATACCATCTATGGTATCCCCTGCTACTGATTTCTGGGAAATTTGTAGAAGCAAACCATATTGGGCAACCCTTGCGACTCCCACTGTAAATCATGGTGCTCAGATTAGTTTTTTATCTTGACTTTCTCGCACTGATAATGGGTATATTTACAGCTGATTTTTGAGCCTTTTTTCATGCCCAAAATCAAATCACCATCTTGATCTAATAATCAGATCTCTCCTGTAAATCTCTAAATTCTACTGTAAAATATCATTCTCGTTATTCTCTCATTATGAGAAATTAATTTTTCTACTTAGTTAAAAACGCTTTTATTCCGCTGGCGAAAATCCATAACCCAACAGGTTATGGGCCCAGCTTTTCTCTAAGTCTTAAAATTAAATTCTAAAACAAAACTAATTTGTTGATGACAGTCATAATCCTTTTCTGCTTAGTACCTTTTCTTTACACAACTGTTTTATCTGGTCAAGTTGCGATGGATCAACAGACAGTGAAGCTGCTGGACTACACAGGAAAGGCACAGGTCTTTCCAATCTGGAGCACAAGATTTGTGGCAATGATGCAGACGAAGGGACTCTACAAATCATTACTTGGGACAGAGGAGCAACCCAACGAGCCTGCACCACTAGCCAATGGGTCGAGCAATGATGAAAAGAAGAACCACAAGATGCTGAAGGATGCATATGAGAAGGAAGTTGCAGACATCAAGGAGAAACGGAACAATGTGTGGTGCCATCTGGCACTGACTCTAGATGCAACAACCCTCATTCTGATGAGACATGACTCTGTGTGAGATGAAGGCATCGGAGATGGAGCAAAAGCTTGGAAGCTTTTGCAAGAGAGATTTCAGAGTGTGGAGACGCCGACAGTGGTGACTTTGGTGGCACAGCTTGCTCGACTGCAGCTCGAGGATGCTTAGGATTCGGATAGTTTCTTCATCAGAGGACAAGAGTTGCTCACAAGGCTACAAAAAGCAGGGGAAGCAGTCTCAGAGACCCTCTTCAACGCCTTGATCCTCAATGGTCTGCCAATGAGGTATGAAAGTTTTGTTATACAGGAGAGCTTTAACCCGGCAAAAAACTTCAGTTGAGGAAAAGGCTGCAATACTTCCATGAGAGCACAGCATAGAGGCACAAGGGACAAAGTGGTTCAGTGAAGCGTGACTTCAATAAGGGACCCAGGAAAGGAAACTGCTTTGTGTGTGGGATCCCTGGACAATTTGCCAAGGACTGCAGGACGAAGGAGACAGCACAATGCAGCAAGTGTGGTGAGAAAATTCAACTAAACAGGTCATGCAACAGACAAAGAGATGGAGTCAGTGGCAATAGGTCCAACATTGGCTTCACCAGACGAGGAATACTGGACAGCTCTTACCCAGTGGCAGACAGCAGGCATGCTAGTGGACAGTGGTTGCACAGATCACATAGTGACGAACATCCATGCGTTCCTGTATTTTGTGCCCATTTAATCAGTGGTCAGAAACCCCAACGGATAGGCTTCCAGAGTGGTGGGCAGAGACTGTGTGAGGATCAGCAAACCCTCAAACAAAGGGGAATCTTAATGCGAGCTCAAAATGTTTTGTGTGTGCCGGACTATTCTTCAAAATTTCTATCAGTCTCAAGATGCACGGAATGGATGCACATAGCTTCACTTTTGAGAAAAGAAACAGCTGCATGAAACTCCAAAACGAAACTCGGGTAAAACTAACACAAGAAAATAAATTGTTTTACTTACCCTACAGCGTTCTAGAATTCAAGATGAGTTCCAACAGCGTGAAACTTGACTGTGCAAGGAAGTGGCCCAGACAATTGGTTCATTTGAATCAAGCGGATGTGGTCAGGAATGCACCAGAGACAGTGGGAAAACTTGATGATGTATGCAATGTGTATGCATTGGCCAAGATCACAAAGACTGCAATACCAAGAGTAGCAGAAGAGAAGCTGAAGAGGGCGTTCACAGAGGTGATGGGACTTTTCAGAGTAGAATCAATGTCACGGTTCCGGTTCTGCATTGTGTTTGCAGACTAGTACACAAAGTTTGTGTTTGTGGACTTGCTTAAGGCAAGGAGTGAAGCACAGGCCAGCCTGAAGAAAATTGTTCTCAGTGTGGGGACGGCCAAGAAGATGAGGCAAGACAATGCGAAGGAGTTTCTCTCAGAGCAGTTCATGACATACTGCTTAGATAAAGGCATTCTACAGGAGAAGACCATACCAGAGACGCCACAACAGAATGGTTTAGCTGAGAGGTGCAACAGGACACTGCTGGAGATGGTAAGATATTTGCTCATTGACTCAGGACTTCCCAAGATGATGTGGGGAGCAGCAATTCTTCACGCAACAAGGATCAGGAATTTGGTTGTGAGACGAGGAGAAGAAAAATGCCCAGCAGAGCTGATGCGAGGTATAAAACCTAAACTTTCAATTAGTAAACTATATATTTTTGGTTGCACAGTCTTCATGAGGAAGCGGGACAGAGATGTCAGCAAAACCCAAGGCACTGGAAGGAAAGTTTGTGGGTCACACTGAAGCAGACATCGGATACCTGGTGTACGTACCCAACACACGCATGGTTGTGGCAGTTCGATATGCGATCATCAAGGAGTCCGAAGTTGGCTCAATCCCGGACAACACAGAAACGCCCGACGTACTAGATGAGGTGTCACAGCAACTGGGCATCTGGCACTCAGATGATGGTCATCAAGACGATGCAACAAAAGGAGCAGGGCACATCTACTGCAATAAAGGAAGAGTGGCATGACGCAGAGAGCGTGAACACTCAAAAACCGACAATGAGACGAGATGCCTCAGATGTTGAGGAAGCAGCACTGGATGAAGAATCTACTGCAACAAGAGGGAGTATCAGAGACTCTGAATCACTGGAAGACAGTGAAAGGAAGGACTTCTCACAGACAGTTGGCTTCTTTGAAGAGGCAGGGGAGCAAGCGGACAGGGCAGAGCCCAGACGAGGGACACGAGGAAGGAATGTTCCGCAATTTTTTGGAGAAGTCAGGACCCATCTTGCTGTGACTGAGGGTAACTATGTGGAACCGAAAACAGTCTACGAAGCCAAGCAAGCTGACGAATGGGACCAGTGGTACCGGGAAATGAATCACGAGGTCTAGGCACTCCAAGACAACGAGACTTGGGACCTAGTGAGACCACACACAGACAGGGACGTCATACCGGGAAAATGGGTCTACAAAGTGAAATTGAGACCCGGTGGTCAAGTCAACAAATACAAAGCACGCTATGTAGCGAAAGGCTTCAAACAAGTGGAAGGAGTGGACTACTTTAAGATTCTTGCGCCTACCTGTAAGCCAGAGACATTCAGGATTCTATTTCAGCTGTCAGCGAAGCAAGGCCATGTGATGCACCAACTTGATGTCAAGACTGCTTTCTTGCACTCACCAATCGAGGAAGAAATGTATCTGGAACAGCCACAGGAATTGTAAAACGCGGATCAGATGGGGAGAATTTAGTATGTCGATTAAATAAATCAATTTATGGTTTGAAACAGGCTGCTAACAACTGTTACAAAAAGCTGGCAAACTTCCTACTGAGACAGGGGTTCACCAGAAGCAGGAACGACCACTGCTTGTTCGCAAGATCAGAGGCAGAGGATCACACCTTCATCTTGGTCTGGGTTGACGACATCATAGTAGCATCAAGAAGTATGACAGTGATCTCCGATGTCAAGAAGGCACTAGAGGCAACATTTAACATGGAGGACAGAGGGAGACTACACTGGTTTCTGGGCCTTAGAATCAGACAAGAAGAGGGCAAAGCCACAGTCGACCAAGAACGCTACATAGAAACAATGCTTGAGCATTTTCAAATGGATCAATGCAAACCATCAAGAACTCCAGCTGATTTGAACTTGAAATTTCAGACAGCACAGAACGGAGACGAAGAAGTGGACCAAAGGATCTACAGAAGCTTGGTTGGATCACTTCTTTATCTGGCCAAGCAGACGAGGCCAGACATCATGTTCACAGTAAACATTCTGTCCAGGCACATGAACGCACCTACGAATCAACACTGGCTAAGCGGAAAACGACTTCTGCGATATCTTCAAGTTTCAAAAGTTTTAAAACTTACTCACAAAAAAGAGGAGTTATGATTTAGTGGGGGAAAGTGATTCAGACTGGTCTGAGATGTGAAAGAAAGAAAATCAACAACGGGCTATTACTTCAAGCTCAACGGACGTGGCGCAGCACTCAGCTGGTGTATCAAGAAGCAGACCACAGTTGCTCTTTCTTCATCAGAAGAAGTATACTGGGCATGGCAGCTGCAGTTCAGGAAGCACTCTACCTGAAATAATTCAAGAGGATTTTGGCATCCAACAGAAACGTCCAATAGCAATTGGAGAAGACAACCAAAGCTGTATTAGACTTTGGCAAAACCCAAGAGGAGCAAGCACATCGATACAAAGTTTCACTTCATTCGGGACAAGACGGAGGATGGGACTATTCCAATTCATAACGTTCCTACAGACAAACTGGCAGCAGACATCTTCACAAAGTCCTTACCTGTTCCGAAAGAGGAAACATTCATAGCAGTTTTGATTGGAACAGACTCTACGCAGTCAGCTCAAGTCTTAGTGGCGATGTTAGAGTACCGAAACAGCTTCTGATATTAAGTGAGCGTGTACATTTTTTAATTTCCGAAGTTGGTCCGACTTCATTTTTTCCGTTGATGTGGGGCAGTTTTTTTGTTTAAATATATATCTTTACTGAGTTCCACTTTAGTGCACTTTTATAATGTTTTCTTTTCTTTTAGTTTCGATTTTTTTTATTTGTCTTTCATCCGTTGCTCTCTTTATGACGTTGATCACTTATAATCCAAAGTAATTTGCTTACTTTAAAGAAAAGTCAGATAAAACTGTAAAAAACGAAACGTTTTTCAAATTAAGTGTTCCCCATACATGACAAAATACATTAGGCCAGTGATAGCACAAGTAAAGTAGAAGTGTATGAGAATGTAGATAAGGATTCAATTACAAAGTTCTAGACATTCAAATTTGCCAAGTGTTTGTATCTGTTTTAAGTTGCGGGAACACCCAACTCGTTTTGGCTGCGATAAGGACAAAAGTCAATGTTTTTTCAAGATTCACTTATGACTTGATTGTTGCACAACAAGAAGCTATAATAATTTTCGCTGATTTTGTTATCCTTCAAAATAATTTTTAATTTCAGAGGCTCAGAACAAAGCTATTTCGACGTGCAGTGTATTCTGAGCATGGAAGCTGTAACAATTGTAAAAATTATCGAATAATTGAAAATTGCTTGCTTTTTCAAAAATATCAATGCTGCTGACTTCTGACTTTGTTTTTTCACACAGGTTGTACAGATCTAACCTGAAAGGCTTTAAAAATGGATTTTCAAGGCATCCGTAAACTTTCTTATGTCTTTCAAACCTTATGTTTGCTTTTGCAAAACTAATTCAGCGTCTCAGGACATCATACATCAGACAATGTTAGAATATCGATCAAACTATAGTCTTAAACTTAGTGAGAATTAGTAAGAAAGTTTAAATTACCAGATTAGAAACACAAAAGCAAATTGATTTTAATCAGAGAATTTATATAAATGAATCGTCAAGAAATGGTGCTTAGAATCAATATTCGGTTCAAAGTGGTGAATCTAGATAACTATTATTAGAGTAAGATTATTTGATGTAAATTCTTCCCAGCATGTATTGAATGATTATAATACCACCGGAAATGTCAACGAATTCTTAGAAAAGTTTAAATGCATACCATCTATGGTATCCCCTGCTACTGATTTCTGGGATATTTGCAGAAGCAACCATATTGGGCAAGCCTGGTCACTCCCACTGTAAATCATGGTGCTAAGACTAGTTTTGTGTCTTCACTTTCTCGCACTGATAATGGGTATATATACAGCTGATTTTTGAGCCTTTTTTCATCCCCAAAATCAATTGACCATCTTGTTCTAAGAATCAGATCTCTCCTGTAAATCTGTAAATGCTACTGTAAAATATCTTTCTTGTTTTTCTCTCATTGGGAGAATTAAGTTTTTCTACTAAGTTAAAAACGGTTTTTTTCCGCTGGCGAAAATCCATAACCCAACAGACAATATCCCCTGTCGTACTCAGTTTGAATTGAGTACTTACTCGCGATGCAGGTGCGCTTACTAATGCTTAAATTGAGATTCGCGGCGCAAAATCCTGACTTGAGTATTTTGTGCTTACTCGACCCGCGGAATTACAAAGAGAATTGTTCAACTACTATTGAATTGCGAAACTTAAAGAATGAATTGAAGTACTTATAAGCAAATCTAGAATGCGTGATCCGACATGTCTGATCTCGAAAAGGGAAACCATGAAAGGAAATGATGAACTGGTCATAAAACAAGAATTGAACAAAGTATGAACTAAACGATGAAGGGCAAATAAATTGAACTAATTTAAGAGCATTGTATAAAAATGTACTGCATCAAATAAATAGCAAAGAATGATATCCTTGGGTATCCCATACCCCTTGGATCGACAATGAAAATTGTGATAATAACAATTTTCGTAGGTACAAAATAATAAAACAATATTTACAAATTAATACTTGGTCCCCAGTTAGTTAAACGTTAACAATATATATACTGGTTATCATAGCTAGAAAATGGATACTATGAAAATAAAAGTTTGTAATTAAATCAGTTTGAATTAGGATTCAGTTTCTATTCTCGCCATTCATTCATATCTTACCCTTCGGCTTCAAAAATGGAGTGTACTAGCGTCGGGGTGTCGATATCCAGAAGTGATGGATCTCGCGGGGCGGGTGGCGAAACTCCTATTCTGGGGAAGATATTGACTTCGTTGGCTGCTGATCTGCAATATGCTGTACGGTTTCGACAATTGACTCGGGTGGGGGCTGGTTATTCTCAATGTCACCCGCTCTGCGTGGAAGCTTGGGGGGTGCTGCGATCGCCGAATCGGGTGATGAGTTTTCGAAGTCATAAAAGGAGGGGCTGCGACGATTTCTGTCCGACGATCTTTGTGGTTGTTTAGCGGCAGTTGTAGTTGCAGACGATGTTGTTGGTTGTTCGCTATGCGAAGCAGTGCTCTCTTCTTGCTGCCGGTTGCTAATGTCAAGAAAGTTAGGGATTTTTGAAATCCGACCTCGCATCGCGCGTGATATGTTGGACTTTGAGGAGGATACCCCGCTGCCCGGATCACGTTTTCGGTGTTTCATCTTCCTGTCTACTTTTTGTTTTCTTGTAAATTCCTTAATATGGCTTTGGATTATTTCCTCCACCAATTTTGCTCCAGGTCTTGGTCCTCTATGGTCCGCGTACACTTTTAATGGAGTTTGTTAATCCAGTTGTGTCTCGAATTTGGCTATATCACTATTTCTGACTGTAACCACGTGTTTTCCAGGCTCTTTAATTGTTGATGTTGTCGGACTGACTTTAAGGATGAGAGAGCCAGGAGCAAGCAACTCGTATAATCCCTCTGGATTCTTCTTAGAGCGCCGCTTGGATTTTTCGTTCCAATTTCAGCTCTACAGCCCGCCCGTTCAGAGGAATTGGTCGAGTAGCCTTTGTCTTTAAGAAGCGAGATTCGCCATCCGTGGTTGTCCTCTCTCTGCTTTTGGCTTCTTGCGATGCGCGGGTCATTCCGATTTCAACCTCAATGTCGCTGCGATAGCCATTTACCCACTGTATCATTTATCCATTGTGTCTTCATCTAAATAGTAGTTTACAATGTTTTCATAAGTGAGGTTAGACAACTTTGGCTTGGCTTCTATCACGCTCAGCGGGGTATTAGGTTTTCGTCCGAAATGTGCTTCGAAGGGCGAGGTATTTGTTGTTTTCGGCTTGCATATTCGCAATTGGTGGATTATTATCTTTAATGCGTGCTTTACAAGAAAGGCGTTAGTAGACATATTCTTTATGCATCTCTTTGATTCATCGAAGTCTATTTTTTATCGTTTGAATGAGTCTTTCCACCAATCCAACAGCACGATGATCGTTTACTGGAGCCTCAATGATATCAATAAAATTTTTGTTACTGAAGGTCATTACTTGATTACCAACCAAACATTTCGCTTGATCCAATCGAAGAGATCGTGGAATTCTGTGATTTTCAAAATACCTATCCAAAAATGTTGGAGCAATTGGTCCGTTAGCGTTGTCATAAATTAATGCAGTAGGGTATTTCGAAAAACGATCAATCGCAGCTAAGAAGTAAACTTCATTACCCTTTTTGCCAAAAATTGAGCCTCCAGAATCAATTTGGATTTCTTGATTTGGTTCAATACACGGTATATGGGGATGGAATTGCTTAGCAGGGATAACAGATTTAAAGTTCTTACCAACGAATGTGAAGGGCTTGCACATTGTAGCTTTTACAATGAGCTCGCGGTGCATGCATGGCCACCAGCAATGCGTGGCCATACACATCATACCCCATGAGCCCGAATGGCTGGAGTGAATGTCATCAATCAATGCCTCTCGGAGGACATTTAGTATAGCGACTTTTTCATCTATACAAACAGCCAGAGCGTACATGTAAATCTCTCCAATAGGAATGAATATGCGGGTTTAGAGCTTTAAGACGGCTTTCGTTATTCATTAATATGCAATCCCGTACCTCTTTTAACATCGCTTATTAACGACGCAATGAGATACTTATTAAAAATCTTGGACAAAATGTAGTCGGACGTTGGCACTTGTGGGCTGGGCGTAAGAGGGGTACTGACGTTAGAAGAAGGAACCGGAGATGTCGGGGTTGTTATTTATGGGGAACTTGCGGTGCGGGTATGGCTTGGCGAATTGGAGCACTGACTTGCGGGGCGATTTGTATTTTGACTTGAATTTTGCTGCTGATTTGCTGTGAGGGAAGCTTCATTAAAACGAACGCGAGTGATGCGCTTCTGAGAATGCATATTGTTATTTTTCTTGCTGATATAGTGTATTTCGGAGAAGAATTTAGATGGCAATCAATTTTTTGATTTAGAAATAAACCACTGGTTTGTAGGATGATTTAACGCAAAAAGCACCAATTTCATTTGTGAGTGGTGACTTTTAAAGATATTTGTGGAATGTCTCCTAATTGGCGGGATTTTAGATTGAGTAATATGAGTCTCGCGCGACGCGAGAGCTAATTCATTCCGATTTTTGAATAATTGTTTAAACCTTTTTGCATTTCGCCTAGCGTGAGAGGTGTTAAGTGGTAATTGTGACGCGTGAACTACATATTTTAAAATGTTTAAATTACAATCAGTATTTGAGGCTAGCTTTCACGGAGCGGGGGAATTGTAATAATCATGCTTGTGTACTCGTGCTGCATGTGTGTCAATTGAATTTATCGCCTTATTTTTGGCCTCAAATTTAGGTGTCGTTTCCGATGCGGGATTGTGTGCTTTTAATAAGTGATGTAAATGAAGTGCAGGTTTTGTATTATTCAATTCTAGTGAATTACTAGACGCAGAATTGAACTTTAATTTAGCTACAATGACTTACTCGTCCATACGCAGAGCCTTTTTAGCTTTTTGATACGGGTGTCTAGAAATGTAGTCAACTAGACGTACTTTTGCACCTGGTAGGTGTTCAATATCAAATTGAAATGGGAGTAAACAACCAAGCCAGCGAGTTAGTCTACTATTGTTTGATTTATTGATCTATTTTCTTTCAAGATAGACAGAAGAGCTCGATGTTCTGTAACAACTGTAAAATATTTTCAGTAAAGGTAATTTTTAAAAAATTCAATAGACCAAACTACTCCGGGTAGTTCAAGTTCATTTACGCTATAGCGCTCTTTGCAAGCATTTAAAAAACGAGACGTAAATGCCATTGGCTTTCATCCATCAACTGTCAAGTGTTCAAGTGTCGCTCCAAGACCGGAATGTGACGCATCACATTTAACGCGTGTTTCGAGTTGCGGGTTATAATGACTATTTTCTGTTGCGTTGGCGATGCGATTGCTTATTTCATTAAAACATTTATCGTGTTTCTCCGTCCAGTTAAACTTTGATGTTTTTTCAGTAAAGCGCGGAGGGGATGACTAATTTGAGCGAGGATTGGAATAAGTTTACTAATGTAGTGAATCCGCCCCAGAAAAAAAACGGAGTTTCTTTAGAGTTTTCGGAGCTTCGAGAGCTAATATCGCAGATGTTTTACTCTCGAGGGGCGAGATACCCGATTGGGAAATATGATATCCTAGCCAATCGATTCCTAACTTTCCGAAATGACATTTTGGGAGGTTTATTTTAAGATTTTCATCATCTAGTCGCAGTTCATGACATATCATTTACTATCTTCCAGAGACCCCTTGCTTACGATCAAGATGTCGTCTAAGAAACAATAGGTATTCTTTAGTCCAATTAAGGTATAATCCATTGCTTTTTGAAATTATGCTGGCATATCTGTTAGCTCGTAAAATACTGTTTGAAATCTGTAAGTACTGGTCATATCACCGCTAATTATGTTAAAATTACAATGATTTGCCAAGTTTATAACCAAATTTAAATGGCTGTAAGCGTACTTCAAATCTAGCGTTAAAAAATATGTTGTGTTTTGCGACGCGGGAATACAAATTTGCTGAGAAATGGATTCGATGAGCGTGCCAATATTCGGCATTTGATATTTGTTCTTGTGAATGGCTTTGTTTAACTATTTTGAATAGAGTGCAAGCTTGATCGTTTGATCTTTCTTTACGGTGACCACTATAGGTGATTTGAATTTTTTATCAGAGCAACCTGAAAAATTCATTATATGTTTTTCGTCTAACAATTTCTTAAGTTCGTTATAGATTTTATCTTGTAGGTTAATTGGAATAGGTCTACATTTTTGATGGCTAGGTTGACAGTTTTAGTGAAAGCCACATGGTTTTGTGATGTTCCAATGCGAGATATCAGTTCTGGAAAAGTTTTTGCAATTTGTTTCTTTAATTCTGGCGAAGAATAAATGCTGTTGACGCGACTACATTTATGAGATATAGATTGAGTCACTGCTAATCCAAGTTGATCAAACAAATCACGGCCAATTAGAGATTTTAATCCATCAGCTACAACAGTGAATGTTGCTGAATCACAGGTCCATCCGTTGCTTGTGATTGGGGATTATATCTTCCCTTCGACCAGGATTGTTTCATTCGAGAAAATCCGAAGTTGTGGTGAAGCCTTTCGCTGATCCAGAAAGCGCAAGGACTACATAGTACCATTTGCGATGCGAGTGATCGATTAAGAATACTACTTAGCATGCGCTACCGGAGTCCACGAGTAGAGTAGTATTAATATTACCGATCTTGATGGGCATGTTGAGGGGTTCAACTTTCTCTACTGTATTCTCGATCACCGCGACCGTATTATCCTCCCCGCTCCAAATCGTAGAGCTTATCTGGTTGTAGAAAATTCACTGAATCCTCGGGATGCGGTTCTTCTTCCATAATGTTTACCGTCTTTTTCTTAGTGTTTTGTGGTTTTGCGTTTTCTTGTTTTCCGCAAACATTTGCAAAACGATTTAAAATTCCACAGTCGTTCCAAGTTTTTCCTTTTGCGATTCATTTATCGCGATGATTCCGAAGCCAAATTCCCCCACAGTTTGAATAATCGAGTGTGGAGCGGATGTTTTGTCTTGGAAAATTATTCGGGTTTTGCCATTTCGGGGCTCGAGAGCTATTAGGCAATTGAACTGCTTTGACACTAGCCAGGATGACAATCTTGTTGTGTTGTTGGATTTGATGTTGATTTCGCATTCCAAGTTCCATGACAATTGCTAGCTCTAATGCTTGACGCGGTTCAACTGTCTGTTTGAGAAGTTCCTTTTGAAATTCAGGGTCTACCAAGTTAGTGATGAAGACATCGCGTATCAAAGTTTCTCTTTATTTTCGAAATCGCAGTTTTCTGCCAACTCTTTTATCTTACCGTAGAAATATTCTACTGTTTCTCCCCTAAGTTGTTTCGTAATTAGGAAAACATGACAATCAAAAGCTATGTTGCGAGGACGGTTGAATATCTCTTGCACGATCTTCCTGAATTCTGCATTAGAAAGAGTATCGATAAAGATGTGCGGGTTTTTGCAGTTGAGAATGCGACGTCCTTCAACTCCGATGCTGAGATAGAGTAGAGACACAGTTTTGCGATCCGCAAGTGGCCAAGGTTTGTCACCACACATTATGCCGACTTCAATCAACCGTTGGAGTTTGTTTTGCCAATTGATCTTCTGTTGCGCATTGCGAGCATTCCTTTCTCTCTCCGATTTTGCAGAGGAGCCAATTATAGTTTCCTCGCATATTGGTTCGAGAGGAAGGTCTACCATCTAGGGTTTGGGTCCAAGTAACGTATCGAGATTGATGTTCTCTTTTGCCAATAGTGCCAATTTATATTGCACTCTCCATTTCTCCCAGCGAAGAGGAGGGTCGGGTGCAGATTTGTCTCAGAAAACATCTATTCCGAGATGTTTACGCTTAGCTGTTGACTGAGTCATGTCGTACTCAATTTGAATTGAGTAGTTACTCGCGATGCGGGTGTGCTTACTATTGCTTAAATTGAGATTCGCGGAGCAAACTCCTGACTTGAGTTTTTTGTGCTTACTCGCGGAACAGGTTTAAAAAAAGAATTGTTCAACTAGTATTGAATTGCGAAACTTGAAGAATAAATTGAAGTACTTATAAGCAAATCTAGAATGTGTGATCAGACATGTCTGATCACGAAAAGGGAAACCATGAAAGGAAATGGTGAAATGGTCATAAAACAAGAATTGAACAAAGTATGAACTAAATGCTGAAGGGCAAAAAAATTGAACTAAATTAAGAGCATCGTATAAAAATGTTTTGCATCAAATAAATAGCAAAGCATGATATCCTTGGGTATCACATCCCTAATTGAAGACTGATTGCAAAAATCTCGAGGATTATTTCTGACTCTCATTTGAAATGAGACAGATAAGTAAGAAAAACTTATAAATTGTGTTACCTACTTTTGAAGCTTTTAATGTTCGGAAACTCTTCCTTATTGTTCCGACCCCACTTGTGGTTTACTCAAATGGTTTTTTTTGTTCAGTCAGTTTTGGCCGATCGATTTATTCATCGCAGAGAAATGTGAGTGGTATCGTTAAAATTCTGGTCCAGTGTAGAATTCAAAATTGAAAAAAAATTTTCGGATTTTCATTTTTTTGAGGACTTATCGAGGATTGAAGTTTTGTGCAAACACGGGAAAATTAAGATAGATTCTATAAAAATAGTATTACAAACTTAAATTTCTTGCCAAAAAATGAACCCATTTCGTGTTCCCATTAGGCTAAAGGCGATAAAAAAAGCTAAGTTCTGGCCTCATATGGAGCTTCAAAGTAAAAAAAAATGCGAATTCTATTTGAGAGCTCTTTTTTATGAAACTTTTCTAATTTTTTTGCTTTCTTAAGTCACCTAGAGACAAGTCACTTTTCATATTGAAGTTCCGCTAATCAAAAACTTTTTTAAAATGAAATGAAGCCCAATGAACAAAATAAATTATTTTCAAGGAATTGTTTATGTTTTTTTAAAAATCGCCTCTGAGTTTTCGTAATTCAAAACGAAGTTTTGATTTTCTTTTTGAGGTCTTACTAATTTTTTGGAGTCCTATGGCATGGACTCTTGACTAAGAGTACAATATGTGCCGTAATGAGATTTACGTGAGCATATCTAGTTCTTTGAGTGGACAGCTAAGGGCTGTTAAGACTTTAAAAACAATTTTTCGAAAATTTTTTCGAACATTAATCCATCATAAAACAATTATCGCGAGCTGTTATTCAGTCTCTGAGATGACAGCACCCTCTTCCGTCCTACTGTAATCAAGTTTGATCTAGTTGGCGGTTTTGTCTTCTAACTTTTAGTAATATGACTTCAATGACACAAGAGTTCGAAAACATTCAAAAAATTTTTAGGATATTTCCGTATTGTTGGTTACTTTTGAAATCTTATCAAATTATCCTAAAATTGACAGCTCCTATTGGCTTCAGGAAGATTTTCAGTGGATCAAAGATAATTTTTTCAGAAAAAAGTTTATGGTTTCAAATGGTTTCGACCTTTTCTTCACGAACTTCTCAACTGAATTTTTGATTTTTGCCTGATATTGTTGTTGTTTTCATAGTCATAAGACTTGTTGTGATGTATTATTGATCACAAATTCAACAAAAAACATCCCCATAATACTATTGAAGCATATTGGAGCGTATTTGTTGACTTCCGTTAAAATTTATTGAATTTATTGGCTCTTAAGAACTTAAAAATAATTTTTCAAAAAAATTTTTTTGAACATTAACCAATCTTAAAACTTTTGCGAACTATTAGTCAGTCTCCGTTTTGACAGAGCCCACTTGCTTTCTGCTGAAACTAAAATAAATTTAGTTGGCGGTTTTATCTTCTAACTATTGATTATATGACTTCAGTAACACAAGAATTCAAAATTTTGAAAAATGGATATTTTCGTTTTATTGGTTACTTTTGAACTCTTAGCTCATTATCCAATTATTATACACTTTATTCAAATATCATTCTAATCCCATTGGCTTGGAAAAAAGATTAATTGGATCACAGAAAAATTTTCAGAGGAAAACAAATGCTTTAATTGGCTTCGACAATTTCTTCTCGTGTTTCAACTGAATTTTGTCTTTTGCCTGTTTTTGTTATTGTTTTTCACAGTCAAAACACTAACTGTGATGTCTCACAGATTATCTATGCATGACAAAAATTCTTTTCTTCCCATCTGGTTATATCTGAGCGCAATTATTGACCTCCGTTAAAAGCTTTTGAGTTAAATGTCTGTTAATGCTTTAAAAAATAAATTTTTTGTGAATTTTAACCGCACCTAGACTTTTAGTCAGTCTTAGTGCTTACAGGATCTCTTTTGGTTTCTAATGGAGCCAAAATTAACCTGGTTAGTGGTTTTATCTTCTACCTATTAGTTTTTAAACTCCAATGCAACTAGTTTTCATATTTTCAAGTTTTCGGGTACTTTTTCTTTTTCCGGATCCTTTTGAAATCTTATCACATTATCCTAATACTGATAGTTCCATTGTTTTAGGGAAGAAGTTCAACGGATCATATATAAAATTGTCAGAGAAGAACTGAAGATTTAAATCGCTTCGACACTTTCTTCTGGCACTTTTCTGGTACATTTTTTGGAGTCCTATGGCATGGACTCTTGACTAAGAGTACAATATGTGCCGTAATGAGATTTACGTGAGCACATCTAGTTCTTTGAGTGGACAGCTAAGGGCTGTTAAGACTTTAAAAACAATTTTTCGAAAATTTTTTTCGAACATTAATCCATCAAAAAACAATTATCGCGAGCTGTTATTCAGTCTCTGAGATGACAGCACCCTCTTCCGTCCTACTGTAATCAAGTTTGATCTAGTTGGCGGTTTTGTCTTCTAACTTTTAGTAATATGACTTCAATGACACAAGAGTTCGAAAACATTCAAAAAATTTTTAGGATATTTCCGTATTATTGGTTACTTTTGAAATCTTATCAAATTATCCTAAAATTGACAGCTCCTATTGGCTTCAGAAAGATTTTCAGTGGATCAAAGATAATTTTTTCAGAAAAAAAGTTTATGGTTTCAAATGGCTTCGACCTTTTCTTCTCGAACTTCTCAACTGAATTTTTGATTTTTGCCTGATATTGTTGTTGTTTTCAAAGTCATAAGACTTGTTGTGATGTATTATTGATCACAAATTCAACAAAAAACATCCCCATAATCCTATTGAAGCATATTGGAGCGTATTTGTTGACTTCCGTTAAAATTTATTGAATTTATTGGCTCTTAAGAACTTAAAAATAATTTTTCAAAATTTTTTTTTGAACATTAACCAATCTTAAAACTTTTGCGAACTATTAGTCAGTCTCCGTTTTGACAGAGCCCACTTGCTTTCTGCTGAAACTAAAATAAATTTAGTTGGCGGTTTTATCTTCTAACTATTGATTATATGACTTCAGTAACACAAGAATTCAAAATTTTGAAAAATGGATATTTTGGTTTTATTGGTTACTTTTGAACTCTTAGCTCATTATCCAATTATTATACACTTTATTCAAATATCATTCTAATCCCATTGGCTTGGAAAAAAGATTAATTGGATCACAGAAAAATTTTCAGAGGAAAACAAATGCTTTAATTGGCTTCGACAATTTCTTCTCGTGTTTCAACTGAATTTTGTCTTTTGCCTGTTTTTGTTATTGTTTTTCACAGTCAAAACACTAACTGTGATGTCTCACAGATTATCTATGCATGACAAAAATTCTTTTCTTCCCATCTGGTTATATCTGAGCGCAATTATTGACCTCCGTTAAAAGCTTTTGAGTTAAATGTCTGTTAATGCTTTAAAAAATAAATTTTTTTGTGAATTTTAACCGCACCTAGACTTTTAGTCAGTCTTAGTGCTTACAGGATCTCTTTTGGTTTCTAATGGAGCCAAAATTAACCTGGTTAGTGGTTTTATCTTCTACCTATTAGTTTTTAAACTCCAATGCCACTAGTTTTCATATTTTCAAGTTTTCGGGTACTTTTTCTTTTTTCGGATCCTTTTGAAATCTTATCACATTATCCTAATACTGATAGTTCCATTGTTTTAGGGAAGAAGTTCAACGGATCATATATAAAATTGTCAGAGAAGAACTTAAGATTTAAATCGCTTCGACACTTTCTTCTGGCACTTTTCTGGTACATTTTTTGGAGTCCTATGGCATGGACTCTTGACTAAGAGTACAATATGTGCCGTAATGAGATTTACGTGAGCATATCTAGTTCTTTGAGTGGACAGCTAAGGGCTGTTAAGACTTTAAAAACAATTTTTCGAAAATTTTTTCGAACATTAATCCATCATAAAACAATTATCGCGAGCTGTTATTCAGTCTCTGAGATGACAGCACCCTCTTCCGTCCTACTGTAATCAAGTTTGATCTAGTTGGCGGTTTTGTCTTCTAACTTTTAGTAATATGACTTCAATGACACAAGAGTTCGAAAACATTCAAAAAATTTTTAGGATATTTCCGTATCATTGGTTACTTTTGAAATCTTATCAAATTATCCTAAAATTGACAGCTCCTATTGGCTTCAGGAAGATTTTCAGTGGATCAAAGATAATTTTTTTAGAAGAAAGTTTATGGCTTCAAATGGCTTCGACCTTTTCTTCTCGAACTTCTCAACTGAATTTTTGATTTTTGCCTGATATTGTTGTTGTTTTCAAAGTCATAAGACTTGTTGTGATGTATTATTGATCACAAATTCAACAAAAAACATCCCCATAATCCTATTGAAGCATATTGGAGCGTATTTGTTGACTTCCGTTAAAATTTATCGAATTTATTGGCTCTTAAGAACTTAAAAATACTTTTTCAAAAATTTTTTTTTGAACATTAACCAATTTTAAAACTTTTGCGAACTATTAGTCAGTCTCCGTTTTGACAAAGCCCACTTGCTTTCTGCTGAAACTAAAATAAATTTAGTTGGCGGTTTTATCTTCTAACTATTGATTATATGACTTCAGTAACACAAGAATTCAAAATTTTGAAAAATGGATATTTTCGTTTTATTGGTTACTTTTGAACTCTTAGCTCATTATCCAATTATTATACACTTTATTCAAATATCATTCTAATCCCATTGGCTTGGAAAAAAGATTAATTGGATCACAGAAAAATTTTCAGAGGAAAACAAATGCTTTAATTGGCTTCGACAATTTCTTCTCGTGTTTCAACTGAATTTTGTCTTTTGCCTGTTTTTGTTATTGTTTTTCACAGTGAAAACACTAACTGTGATGTCTCACAGATTATCTATGCATGACAAAAATTCTTTTCTTCCCATCTGGTTATATCTGAGCGCAATTATTGACCTCCGTTAAAAGCTTTTGAGTTAAATGTCTGTTAATGCTTTAAAAAAATAAATTTTTTTGTGAATTTTAACCGCACCTAGACTTTTAGTCAGTCTTAGTGCTTACAGGATCTCTTTTGGTTTCTAATGGAGCCAAAATTAACCTGGTTAGTGGTTTTATCTTCTACCTATTAGTTTTTAAACTTCAATGCCACTAGTTTTCATATTTTCAAGTTTTCGGGTACTTTTTCTTTTTTCGGATCCATTTGAAATCTTATCACATTATCCTAATACTGATAGTTCCATTGTTTTAGGGAAGAAGTTCAACGGATCATATATAAAAATGTCATAGAAGAACTTAAGATTTAAATCGCTTCGACACTTTCTTCTGGCACTTTTCTACTGAATTTTTGGTTGTTGCCTCTCTCTGTTGTTGTTTTCATAGTCAATAACTTGTTCTAAGGTCTTATTGATGACAAACAATTTGCAAACAAATTTATTGTGCAATCAAGCTATAATTTTGATATTGACCAAATAGGAATAGCCAACAAACTTGTTGTCCCATGGAGGCAAAGTTTAGCGTATTTAGTGCATTCCGTTGAAAGCCAAAGAATTTAATGGCGTTGATACTACGATTTTTCTCAAAAATTTCGTGGTTCTAAATGTAATTGTCCATATTTGATTTTTTAAAACTATATAGATAAAAAAGAAAAATACCATCGCTTTTAAAAAATTAATTGAACATTGAAAAGTTTTTAGTGAAAAGTTCATTTTTTAATGCCTTGTACACTTTTCTCGCTCAATTTTTTTTTCTTGAAATTGCTGTTTTTGTATTTTAGGTAGCCATAAATTGCGATACAAGTCTCTTAGGCTTGTATTTGAGAATTGAAGTAATAACGTTACGCGAATCAGTTAGTCAGTTTATAGCCTTTAGTCTTAAAGTTTCTGATATACATTTTCAAACGTTTTTCAAGGTTTTCAGATTTTGTTCTTTTCGTCAAATTGTAACTTGTTTTCATCAATGAGAGGTCACATCCATATTCTTGTATTCAAAAAAATAACATATCTACTGAAATTATTTGTCACCGATGCTTTGTTTGTTGTACAGTATGCGTTTTTAAACGTTTTTTGAGTTGTCATTTTTTGCGCTTCTTTTTCTCTTCTTTCAGAACAATCCCGTAGTAACAGATCACAACGGTTTACAAATCCCAAATATACTTATTTAATCTCTCAGTATAATTCCTGCAGCTGAATTAGTAGAAATAAGAATAGAGTTAAATATACAATATTCAGATAATAGCTAATGATTTTAATGGTTGCAATAGTTTGTTTTCGCAAATCGTTTCTAAGTTTTTAGGTTTTTCTTTAGTTCGTTTCGAAGGCTTAAACTACCAACCAAAGACAAAGCCTTTTGGTTTTGTAGTAACTTTTTAGCTATTTATCAAGGATTATTTAGTTAAAAGTTAATGAATTTACGACTTTTAAAATTTCTTGGTTTAAAAATTGTTGATTAATTTTTGAATTTCGTCTCATTGATCGTTCTCTTTGTTGACTTGTAACATAGTCTCATTAAGAGAACTTTCCGTCCGCTGTATAGTTAGGGGAAACTAAATTTGAGTAGTTAAGATTTTATATGACTGCACTTTGACGTCGTTACTATGTGCTTTTAAATTTAGATATTCAGTTTTTGCCGTGAAGTTTTTGTTTTTGCTATTTTTTTGGTTCTTTTTTTTGTCTCGTAGTCTCTTTAAGGTCAGATCTCATTGGCGCTGTAATAAGGCATGGCATTATGTTATTTAATTAGTAGATAGGTTGTGTAACGATTGTTTTAAACTCAAACATCTATGTTTGTTATTTCTTCATTCGGCTGACAATTAAGTCAAAAATGTGGTCGCACATTAACGATCCGCCTTGTTTGGTGTCTAGAGTTCTGCTGCAAATCATCTCTCTTGCTTTTATTCCATTTTGACAGCCAATCTCAAACCTTGGGATCAATCTTTTCCATCAAGATATTAAATTTTGTGATCATTCATCCCCTCTTTCTTCTGTGCTCCATGGAAGGAAGATCCATGTATCTTCATCTTTGCTCCTGTTAAAGAGAGTCCCGATTAGTAGTACAAACATTGTTGTCCTCCTTTGCACTTTTTTAGTTGAGCTGGTACTTTCCCAGAGCCATGGGTTCCAAACCATGGCTGCGTATTCAAGATGAGTTTAAACCTAAGCTGTAGAGACGTTAACATATTTTATAGACAGCTTCCTGAATGCACAATAATTGACCGTCAAAAGACAGAAAAAAATTCGTCGTTCAATTTCAACGAACTTCTTCTTTACTACTTCGTTAGTTTAACCAAATATTTTTACCGTTAATTTAAGTTTTTCGTTGAATCAAGTCAACAAATGACTTTGCAAGCTGCAAAAGTATGTTGATAAATTAACAAAGAAGTAAAGACGGACTTTGTTGAAATTTTACGGCGTATTTTTTGTTTGTATATTATGAAGGTCAATTTTTGACAATTCAGAAAGCCGACTCCAAAAAATCTTAACGTCTTTACAGTTTAGGTAATCTTCATTATGCAGCCATGGTTTGGATCATTTCAAAAAAATAGGAAAGAATTTTTCCTACTGGATAGCCCAACAGTGAAATTTCTTTTGAAGCATTGGACGTATTTCGATTCCGCAAATTGTCTCAGCAATGTTTCTTTTCATGAATAGACACAACACTGAGATAATTTGTGGAGCCGAAAAAAGCCTAATGCTCCAGATGAAATTTCATTGTTGGGCTATCCACTCGGAAAATTTCTTTCCAACTTTTGTTGTTGAGAAATTCATAACTGCGTAAGTATCCGTGCAAGTGATTGCTATGGCACTGCTCCTCTTGAAATCAATCATTTTTCCTCTAATTATTTTAGGTGTTCCGTATACTTTAATTGACTCTGTAACCCGTAGTACAGAACACAGAGCAAATACAACGCACGAAATGCTCGGTTTGTTCGATTTTCCACGTAATAAATTGTTGGTATATTCAGCTCGAAATGTCTGCTTTCAAATGTAACAAATTGTTGGTATGTTTGGTCTAGCATGCAAGAAAGCTTCGGTATGTTCAATTTAGTTTCTTTCGGTATGTTCGGTTTATAGTTTTAAGAAACAAGAAAAAGAATAAGAAAAAAGTCCTGAAGCGAAAAAGAATCCCTTTTAATTTGACAAACTGAATA
Organism: Convolutriloba macropyga; assembly: GCF_964194025.1. Taxonomy (NCBI): domain Eukaryota; kingdom Metazoa; phylum Xenacoelomorpha; order Acoela; family Convolutidae; genus Convolutriloba; species Convolutriloba macropyga. The sequence continues at coordinate 11,971,809 of NC_134477.1, forward strand.
GCTTATTTACAAAAGCACGTAATTTTTATAGGCCAAAAAATGAAAAAAAAATTGCAGCTAATTTATACTATGGTGAATCTGAAAAACAATGAAAATGCCATCATTTTTTCCTATTCGAGGATTTCTAAAAACATCAATTTAATATAAATTGTCTCTATCAGAAGAGAACAGACTTTGTTGACTTTAGTGAAAGGCTGAAAAATGGTTGCATGGATTGTTTTGGAAAGCATTTTGGCCATTATTAAAAAAATAGTTATACTGCTTAAAGAAACAATGGTTCAAACAGCTTCATGGACCCAAAAACACCGTGAATAGTACAATTTTCAGATAAAAACAACACTCATTACAAAACAACTATAGCACTCAAAAGTAACAAATGAAAACATCAAATTTTTCAAAATTTCAATAAGTTTTGCTCAGGCGAGTTTTCATAATTAACTGAAACAAACGAGCAAGTAGAGGTCATTGCCAACAAAAAACGACTAGAACCGTTAAATTTGGTCAAGTTCTGTAAGAGATATTAGCAGAAAATTGAAGTGTACCCCGTTTTATTAGCCATAAGTGAAGCCCATAATCTCGGAAAGTGACGTAAATTGACAAGAAACATTGTTGTTAGCGTGTTTTTTGGAGTTTATAGTCCACCTGGGTGTTCCTGGTCATTGCAAATTACTGCAGCGTTTAAGAAAAAAATGCCCACCTCGACCTTATGGTAGTGACGTTTGAATCAATTTAACAACAACTATAAAACTCAGAAAATTGTGAAAATCATGAAAAAAGAAAAAAAATATTGAATTAGCTGCACCCATTGGTGCAGTTGTTTTCAATGACTTGGGGGTTGTCTTTATATATTAAATTGCACTAGAAAAAGTTTGATTATTTGCGCAAAAACACTACTCAGGCAACTAAATTTGAGAAAAAAAATATTCCTATCAACAACAAAAAACCTCCAACAATCAGCACTTAAAGTTAACACAATGCGCATTTAATCAGACTTATCAGGGCAGTATTTCAGAGAGAAAACCAAAACAATGATACAGGTCGCCTTCGTTAAATGATCAAACTCATGAAGTCTGGCGTATTAGGAGGTGCTTTGCATAAATCAGCTGTAATTATTTTTCATAGTCCTTTCTTAGGTCTGTGTTACGTAGTAAAGGAACGAATTTCATCCAATCAGAATCGAGTATTTCTAAACTTTAAAATGAGATTTAAATACGTTCTAATATACGTAGAAAGTTCCGAAAAAGTTCATTTAACCTAATTTTAAGTAAATATAACCACTATATGTATCGATTAAGCTGGTTTTCGGCTTAATATTTTTAGGTTATCTAGACAATTGTCGATTGAATACGAACTGATTTTGACGTCAATGACATCAGACGAAAAAACCTGTTAAAAGAGCATCAAAAAGTCTTGCCGTCTAAGTTCCACTTGTGGCTTTGTACGTGATAATGCTTATACGTTGCTTTATTCTAATAACACGTTGTTATATGACGAGAAAAGAATTGAATTGAATCTTCCGAACTTCTGTTATTTTCCGACAGAGTTAACATTGATACCGCGACCCATTTCGGACCCATTTCCGGGGCTATGCTGACATTCCGAAGATGCTGCTGTCCAACGATAATCAAGGCAAATACAAGGCGAGATGGAACGATGACAGCCTTAGAATGAAGTGTGACAGCAACAATCAGACAAACCTACTCTGGATTTCAAATAATGTGACTGGGATTCTGCAGGTGACTGTGGGAACTTCCTGACAATGACATCAAAAGGAAAAACGTGCTTTACCAAGTTTCCGACAGAACCGAAGCAGGACGTTTGCATTTGCGCACAAAACATGGAACTGGTCTCTTGGTGTCTACGCTATTGGGGAAGGAGGCTTAATACATCACTGCCTAAAGAAACAGAGGTAAAAAAAAACTGGCTAAAAGACTCAGCCAAAACTAATTTTCTTTGTCTCTATCTATCTGCATTTTCAATCCATTGTGCTATGATTTGTATATTCTTAAGATTCATTAAACGGCAAGTTTAGCCCCCTCACTTCGATTATTGTGGATTTTAAGATTCATTAGACGGCAAGTTTAACCCCCTCACTTTGGTTGTTGTCATTAGGGAAGTCCTTTAATCATTGAGTTTAGACAAACAGTCACCATTAGGAACCACAAATTTGATTAAAAAAAAATCGAAAATATTGGGTAGATTTACCCTAAATCTTAAAAAATTGATAATGTGGGTTCCTATATCAAAAAATAACCTCTGAAATAGAGAAGTTGGAGAGAACATTGCTGTAAATTGTTCAATTTTAAAAATTTTTGGTCAATTTTGATGCAATTCTAAAAAACATTAGAAATTCAATACCGAATATTGATAAACCGTATTTTTGAGTTTAAAACCATCCAGTTAACTAAATTACCGTTCCGTAATCAAAAAATTTGCAAAAAATTGACCAAAACTTGCAAAAATTGGACAAATGCATAAATTTTTGACAAATTTGTCAAAAAAAATCAATCTTCCAACAAGAATGTTCGTTAGTTGAGTGAATTCAATATACAGAAAAAGTTGTGAAAATTTTCACAACCTCCGGCCTACAGAAAAAATTTATCGACGTCCTCTATTTTTTTTTCGTCGCTGGGTTTTTGTGCCGTTTCGTCCGCGTCCTTTTCGTCCTTTATCTTTTCAATTCTCCGTGTTCCGTTTTTTTTTCAAGAACGTCGCTCTCCCACGTTTTCGCTTTTCGTTTTCTTCTGCTACTTTTCCGGATATCGATGTAGTATGTCATATATGATGAAGTATGTTGTTGTTTTGCTGTAGTATGTTGAGTATGCTAGTATGCTGGTTTGTTGTTTAGGTCTTATAGCTTTCCAGGGTGTGACTTAAGTTTATTCTCGAGTTACGGCTGGATTCCTCTTTGACTTTTCGACTTTACTAATTTACTAGCCCTCCTGTTGTAGTATTTTAATTTTACTGCTCTATGTTTGTGTGTACCTGTATGATTGCTAGTTGGTTTGGTCTTGTTGCCTTCTAGGGTGTGACTTAAGTTTATTCTCGAGTTACGGCTGGATTTTTCTTGACTTTCCAACTGTCTTTATCTACAAATATACTATACTTGTAGTTTATTCAATTTTGATGTAGTTTATTTAATACCGCTAGTATGCTGATTGTTTGTTGTGGTTTGGGTTTTGGTAGGATGTGACTTAAGTTTATTCTGGAGTTACGGCTAGTAATTTTCTCGGCCTTTTCATCGTTTTAGTGTACTACTGCATTGTCGTAAAATAGTTTGTCGTTAAATTTGTCGTTATAGACCCATTATGAACTATATTAGATTGTCTTGCAGTAGCTTCTCTCCTTCTTCCTAGGGTGTGACTTAAGTTTGTTCTGGAGTTACGGCTAGGTTGTTTGCTTGAGTTTTTGCTGTGGTCTGCTAGCATATTTCTTTCCAACCTCATTTCCCGCCCGTTCTTTTCCACCGTCCCGTTTCGTTGCGTTGCGCGTTTTTCACCCGCTTTTCCGCACGTCCCGTTTCCGTTCCGTCGCGCACTGCTCGCTCGACTTCTCGTCTGTTCCGTTCCCGTTGCGTCGCGCGTTGCTCGTCCGACTTCCCGTCCGTCACGTTTCCGTTTCGTCGCGCGTTCCTCGCTCGACTTCCCGTGCGTCCTTTGTCTCCCTCTGCGTTGAGCGCATAGCGTTCAGCGCTCCACTTCTGTTTTTGTCGGGCACTGGGTGCTCGACGACATTTTCTGCTTTTTGGGCGGTTTGTTTTACAGACTGTCTACAGTGTGCTGTGTTTGGTGTCTTTTGCGTTGGGTTTTATTTGCGTGGGTTTGATTTGTTTGGAGTGTGCTTATAAAAGATAACCGTGTGCAGTGGTAGTTTTGCTGGTATTTGGAAAAATTAACATCGTGATGTCTAATAGTCTTGATCAAAAATTCAGAAAGTTGTACGCTGCCAGGTCAAAGCGTGAAGCTGAATTGCATGCTATACATGAAGATATCCTTCATTGTTTAAATAATCAAAGCAGGCGAGTGAAAGTTGAACGCCTAGTAACAAAGTGCAACGAAGCATTTATGACTGTTGTAGACAAAAATGAGGACCTGATTGCATTTGCTTAAAAAACAGAGGATCCAAGTGCACTTGTTCCTTCATTAGAGTCTTACTTGGAAGCAATGACAACTAAGAATGACAAGATACTCACATCAGCACGAAACTACATCAACTCTGCTGATGATGAAATTAGCGAGTTCCAGGAACCAAGGGCTTCCATTCGTTCTAGACTTCCCTCAATTATGACCTCGTCAAAAACATCTAGTCAGCGTAAACATGATTACGTTATTGCCAAAATGAAGCGCGAAGAAATTGAAAAACAGAATGAGGCACCCATTCGCCTTGCTAAACAGGAAAAGCAAATGGAATTAGATGAACTGGAGGAAAGCAACAGGAAACGGTTGGCAGAGGCAACTCTGCAAGAATTTGAATTCCTGGACGCCGTTTCTAAAGGTAGCCAATCTGAAACAACTGCAAGTGCTAGGAGCTCAATGAGAAGTGAAAAGGCTGTCCAAGACTGGATCAACACCTCACTTGCTTTAAGTTTTCACAATGACGAGAAAACTAGTGAACCACAGGTTATAATTGACCCTCCAGAATATCCTAGCCACAACAACGGCAAGACAGTGGAAGATCAGAACACTGAAATTTCAAGGCATTCCATTCCAAAAAATTGTCGAGGCAATTACATTTTAAGCAATGAGACCTTGCAGCAACTCGACCCCTATTATACTCCACCTGAAAAGTTTTTGGCTGCTGCTAACACACAGGCGTTGTACCAGGCGCACCTAAGGGCGCAAATGAATCAAACAGGCCAGCAAGGCACGGCGCTCCCAAGCATAACCAACCAAGGAACCGCGGATAGTCAGCCGCCTTCTGTACACGCCCCAAAGGCTTCTTCACCACCCATTCAACAGCCCATTCCACCACAGACGTTCGCACCACAAGAAAATCAAAATAATGCATCCGAGTTTTTTCCACACGCAGAATCCAGGGGACTTGAAACATCAAGTGTGCCGAAGAATAATTTGGCCCAGCAAATATGCTCCCGACAACAAATTAATTGTGTCCCCCGAGCACCAAACGCCACTCTTCCTCCTTTCCCGACAACAAATCATCCAGCCCCCGCAATAAACGTTCCCTTGCACACAAACGCCTCACCAAGTCCAAACACTCAACAGCACAACTCCGAACCCGCTCATCCCATTGACCTTCCTATTCCGAACCCAGTCTTCACACCTAACCTCACTGCTCCCATCTCACACGCCCCTTTGACTAATCAGCCTCTCGTCAACAATATTTTTCAGAATAATAATAACCGAGTACACAAAGTCGTACGTTCCGTTGCCCCTCTTTTCCCAAATATGCCTAATATCCCTCTCGGCCAAAACTTTGTGCCAAACATGAGCCATTGGCGTTTTCCACAGCACAGACCGTCATTAGTCAACCAAGACGCTACCACCGTAAATAATGTTGCTCCAAATATACAGGCACACATCGCACCATCAGTTACTAATTTTCCACAACAAATATATTCGAATTCACCCCTTTTGATTGATATGCAATCACCATCCGGCACACATCAGGAAAACCCGATTGCAACTACAAGTAATATTGTACCTGGTCTGGCCACTCCGGTTTTTCAGCCAACATACTCCTATGTTGGGCCCACTCCGTTGAGTTGGAGCGGTCCGCAGGTGTCTGCACCTGCCCCTCCGATACCAGACAATGCGTCATTGATTAGGGAATTGGCTGATGCAATAACCAACAAGAAAAATGACCCCTTGCCAGAATGGAAACTTGCTCAGTATAATGGCGATCCATTACAATGGCACGAGTGGTATGGTCAATTCAAAAGCGCGATTGACTCGCAGTCGCTCACTGATGACGTTAAATTGACGTACCTTAAAACACTCGTCACCGGTAAAACAAAGATTGCAATCGCCGAGTTTGCTTACTGTGGTTTAATGTACAAGGATGCACTAAGGACTTTGGAACGTAAATTTGGCCAGCCACAGGCAGTCGTAAGTGCACACTTGGATAAACTAAGCAGTTTTCCACCTCTTAAAATGCACAATAGTGATAACATCATAAACTATTCTGCTGCAATATCCAGTCTCGTTGGGGTTTTCAAGTCGTTATCGTATGATGCTGATTTGGAGAGCGCTTCCCTACTTAACCAAGCGGTACAGAAGTTACCACCAAACATGAAAGAGTCATGGTCACTCTTTACGGTTAAGAAGCACTGGGTTAAACCTACCCTCTTTGACTTTAACGATTGGCTTAAAGAAAAAGCTGAGGCCAATGATCTTATGAAACAAAGCGCAACCAAGGCAAGGCCTGAAGATAACAGCCCTTCAGTAACAAAGATCAAAACAGCCTCAAAAGTGTTTGCATCAAACTCACAACAAAGGGACACAAAGAAGCAAATTCCATCTTCTTCCACAAACACTTACTCTCGGTGCATTGTATGCAAAGGTAACCACCGGCTATGGGAGTGTCGAGTTTTCAAGGAAAAGACTCCAACCCAGAGAGCTAAGTTGGTGGCGGATAATAAACTTTGCTTTTCGTGCTTACGAGACAAACACACATTCCGCCAGTGCCCTCAACCAAGAAAGTGCCAAGCAGAGAGGTGCAATAGTTCGCATAACTCACTATTGCATGGAGCAGATAGGGTTTATCCAACAAAACAGTCAACAAATCCCATTACTATCCAGTCTTCTGGCAACACAGGTCAAAGTAAAGAAACTACTGGTCAACAGCCGTCTAATAAGACCACCACAATGTCATCTGTTACCGATGTTAAGGGGCTCCTTCAGGTGACGGAATTGCAGTTGGTCAATTCGTCCAGTTTAGATAACAAGGCTTTAGTTTTGTGTGATACCGCCTGCAGTAACTCTTGGGTGGCCGGTAGTCTCGCAGATAGACTCGGTTTGCACGGTAAAGCACTAAAGCTAACTGTCAAGGGTATTAATACCGAAGAGGTAGTTGACACTAGGATTGTTGAAGTTACTGTGAAACCAAGAGAACATCAGGATTTCGAACCATTTACCATCAACCCTTTCGTTAAAGAGAGTCTGAACGTCGGCTCAGATATAATTAATGTACAGGCCCTGCAAGAGACTTACCCACACTTAGCAGTCCTTGATCCCGTGACATATTCCTATAAAGACATTGAGATGATACTCGGACAAGATGTCTACCATGCCATCCGCCCGTTAGAATACTTCTCTGCCGATGAGAAGCGTTCACCCGTTGCCGTACGCTTACCCATAGGTTGGGTCTTAAGCGGTCCGTTACCATCAAGTTCTTGTTTAACCTCAACGTGCTTTAAAGTGAATATCGAACAAGACAATGAGTTAGCAAGTCAAGTAAAGTCATGGTACGACATTGAATCATTCGGGGCAAACAAGCAGGTCAACTCAAGATCTGCAGCAGACGCAAGGGCTCACGAAATCCTTGAGAGTACCACCATACACAATGGCCTGAGATACGATGTCGGAATGCTATGGGCAGCAGATAACACCAAGATCCCAAATAATTATTTCTCCTCCCTTGTGCAATTAAAATCTCTCGAAAAACGATTGGCCAAGGATGAAGACCTCAGAGAGAAGTATACTAGTACCATCAAGGAAGACCTAAACAAGGGGTATGTAATTGAGGTTCCGGACGCTCACAAGGTGGAGAGCCGATCCGATAAAGAGTGGTACCTACCCCACCATCCGGTTTTAAACCCGAACAAACCAGGTAAGGTGCGCAGGGTGCTCAATGGAGCAGCAAAATTTCATGGCGCCTAACTGAATAAATCTTTGCTCACTGGCCCTGATCTGCTCCAAAATCTTATTTACGTACTTCTTCGCTTCCGACAACATCCATATGCCGTCTCCGCCGACATCGAGAGAATGTTTCTAAAGGTTGGCGTGTTACCATCAGATCAACCATCACTTCGCTTTCTGTGGCGGGAGGACCCCACAACTAACGTTGTAGTGTATCAATATACGCGCCATATATTCGGGGCTAAAGACTCGCCCACATGCGCCAACTATGCATTACAACGCACTGCGAGAGACAATGCCAAGTTTTACCCCGAAGCTGCAAAAGCCGTCCTTGAAAACTTCTACATGGACGATTATCTTGACTCAGTGGAGTCTCCAGAGAAAGCCATCAATAGATCGAAGGAATTGGTACATCTTCTCCATCTCGGTGGGTTCAAGCTTACAAAGTTCGTAAGCAATGTACCAAATCTGGCCGACCGAATTGATGGTTCCTCTCAATCTACTGAGCCCAAGGTTATTGTTTCATGTCAGGAGGATTCATCGCATGTGCTAGGGTTAAAGTGGGATCACACTAAAGACACTTTAATTGTGAGTCGGGGTACAAGCTGCGCTATCACCAAGTCCCTCACGCAACGCTTGGTCCTAAGTCTTGCCTCGAAAGTTTTTGACCCCATTGGTCTTGTCGCACCGTTTACCGTCGGTGCGCGACTGCTCTTAAAAGACATCTGGCGTGTCACAGGACAACAATGGGATGACGAGCTCCCACAGGATATCGTTCAAAGATTTTTGGTTTGGAGTGCGGACCTACCAAAGCTTGAAAACATCAAAATTCCTCGAAATTATTTTAGCGGACCCTTTGATAATATAGAGTTGCATATGTTCGGTGACAGTTCTCAGGATATTTTTAGTGCCGTTGCATTTCTTCGAGCCCGAGTAACAACTCCTACGGGCAAGATAAAAACAGAGCTTGCGTTTGTTTTGGGGAAAGCGCGCGTGGCGCCAATGAAGGTAATGACTGTCCCAAAACTGGAATTGCAAGCAGCTCTACTTGCCGCTCGGCTGAAGAACGATATTATTCAGGCACTTACTGTAACTGTTAACCAAGTATTCATGTGGACAGACAGCACGACCGTTCTTCAGTGGGTAAACTCTAATGAAAAGCAACCAATCTTTGTTGCAAACCGCGTTTGTGAAATTTTGGAGTATACCAGCGTTGACCAATGGAACCACGTCGCAACTAAGGATAATCCAGCTGACGCTGGCACGCGTGGAATGTCCGCTGAGGTTTTACAACTAAGCAGTTGGGTCAATGGTCCACATTTCTTAACTAACTCAAGGTTCCCTTTCGTGCCGAACAAAGACGTCATTAATAACATCAAACTTGGCGTCAACCAAGCAGTCATCATAGAAGACACTGTTTCTCTCGCTACATCTGTTAAAAAACAGATAACCCCCGTTCCGTCGTTATTCCCATTTGATAAGTTTAGTTCTTATCAAAAGTACTTGCGCATTGCCGCATACGTTCTCCGGCTTTTGCCGAAACATGCCGGCTACCGTAACCCCGATGGTAGCATTACCGACCCTACTGAGCTTGACGAAGCCGAGCGTCATCTACAGTACTTGGTGCAAGGAGAATCTTTTGAAGCCGAAAGAAAAGATCTTCTTGACAATAAATTCGTTAAACGGAGTAGCCGAATTGCTCCACATTCACCGTTTATTAGTCCAAATGGGCTAATCCGTTCCTCGGGCCGCATCAAGCGGTTAATTGAAGTTGGGTTTAACGTAAAGTATCCAATCATTTTAGACGCACGTCATCCGTTTGTAAAACTGTTTCTTGAACACACGCACGTAAAGCATTATCATCAAGGCGTTGAATACCTAAGATCAATTGTGCAGGAACACTATACAGTACTGAAACTAAGATCATCCTTGCGTTCCATCAAAGCACACTGCCTGAGATGCCGAGAACTCCAAGCTGTAACTATGCAACCAATCATGTCTGACTTACCTAAGGAGAGACTTGCTTACCAGTCTCCTCCCTTCACGAACACTGGCGTTGACTATTTTGGGCCATTCTATGTTACTGTCCGCCGTACTACTGAGAAAAGGTGGGGCTTCCTCTTCACCTGTCTCACTACTCGCGCTGTCCATGTCGAGATAGTTACATCCATGGACACCAGTTCTTGTGTTATGGGAGTTGAGCGGTTTGTGTCACGTAGGGGTACACCTGCCATGATTTGGTCGGACAATGGCGCTAACTTTATTGGAGCGGAGAAAGAACTCCGAGAAAGTATTGAAAAGTGGAACGTTGTCAACATTGCAGCTGAACTCGCTCACAAAGGTATAAAGTGGAGGTTCAATCCACCCAGCGCACCACATCAAGGGGGTATCTGGGAGAGGTTGGTACGAAGCTTCAAGCGCGTGTTGTATAATATTCTTGGCACGCGCCGCCTCACGGATGAGGTACTGCTTACTACCTTTTGTCTCGTGGAGAATGCTCTCAATTCGCGTCCTTTAACACCAGTAAGCGCTGATCCGTGCGATTTGAACGCTTTAACGCCCAACCACTTTCTTCTAGGAGAATACTCTACCGGTATTCCGTCTGTTGTCGGCAATAATGAGCTTGACCATCGTAAACGCTACGCCCGTGCGCAGTCGTACGCTAATGCGATCTGGTCCCGTTGGATCAGGGAGTACGTACCGACGCTGAACCGACGCTCTAAGTGGCAGACGCCTGCCGAGCAACACCTTAAGACCGGTGACTTGGTTTGGATAGTTGAGGAAACCAACCCTAGGGGTTACTACCCAACCGCTCGGATTGTGGAACTCCGTTACGGCTCCGATAGCGTCGCGCGCTCCGCCGTTTTACGTACGTCGACCGGTTCACTCGTCCGCCCGCTTGTAAAACTTGTACCAATTTTCCCAACATCTTCTTCCGGGCCGGAGGATGTTACGTAGTAAATGAACGAATTTCATCCAATCAGAATCGAGTATTTCTAAACTTTAAAATAAGATTTAAATACGTTCTAATATACGTAGAAAGTTCCGAAAAAGTTCATTTAACTTAATTTTAAGTAAATATAACAACTATATGTATCGATTAAGCTGGTTTTCGGCTTAATATTTTTAGGTTATCTAGACAATTGTCGATTGAATACGAACTGATTTTGACGTCAATGACATCAGACGAAAAAACCTGTTAAAAGAGCATCAAAAAGTCTTGCCGTCTAAGTTCCACTTGTGGCTTTGTACGTGATAATGCTTATACGTTGCTTTATTCTAATAACACGTTGTTATATGACGAAAAAAGAATTGAATTGAATCTTCCGAACTTCTGTTATTTTCCGACAGAGTTAACAGTCTGCACGAAAGTTTTTTAGTGACGCAATACTTTGTAAAGAAACAAAAAAACTTTTTTGTTGAACACAAAAAAGTTTTCCACTAAGTATATCAATTGTTTTCATAGTAACTGATATCGTGTTGTTTTCGCATCAGTACTTCTTCTTTTGAAATATAAAGTTCGCTGTTGAAGAATAAATACTGTTTATAGAAACTTCTCAGATCTAAGCAATTTCACAAGACACAATTCTAATAAAGAAGAAGGTATACAATTCAGGGAAACTCTGCTCAGAAAATAAAATCTAATAGAACGCCAAATTATTTCCTTTTCACGTATCATTAATTGATCAGAACGAATTCAATTGAAAGAAAAAATTAAACTCGTGAGCAGATGAAAACAATTAAGAATTTTGATCAAGCTCTGCGATTGAAAAATGGAACAGTAATTAGCGATTTAGTGAAACACCAAAAATTGTATTCTAATTATCTCAAATAAACTCCAAAAATTTTGTAACAAATTTTGCAGATAGAGAGGTGAATACCATTAATCTAACGAAAAAAACTTGTAAAAGCTTTCATAAGACTTTTCGTTCAATTACTTTTTCTTGATTGAGGCAAATTTTGAGGAAATTGGTTTAGATAATTTGAATACAACTATTAATCTTCAGCAAAATTTCCAATTGCTCTTTTGTTTTTTTTCCTTCGCAGAGAATGATCAATTTTCCTAAATTTTTTAATCTGTTAAGCCGAGTTTAATTTAATCTTTCAAATGAATTCTTTCTGATGAGCAGACATTTATGCGTAAAACAGAAGAAAGTTGACGTCTTATTGGATTTGGTATTTGGAGTAGAGTATTTTCCTCAACCGTATGCTTTTTTCTTCATGAAGAATGTGCCTTTTAGAAAAGCTTAGATCTGGAAAGTTTTATTCAATCTTTTTAAAATACTTTATGCAAACTTAATATTTCAAAAGAAAAAGTTCTGATTTGAAAAAAACCGATATAATTTGTTGTGATAAAATTTGAAACACTTATTAAAAAACCAATTTTGCTTTCAGCAAACTTTTTTTGTTAGCTGTAAAGTATTGCGTCAATGGAAAATTTCGTGTGGACCTAAGAAAAGAAAAAAAAACAATTACAGATGATATATGCAAAGCATTTTCTGATGCGTCAGACTTTATGTGTTTGAGCAATTAACAAACGCGGCCTGTGTCATTGTTGTTTATTTTCTCTCTGAAATGTGGCGCTAATATGGATGATTAATTGCGCATTCTTTTAAATTTTGGTGCCGATTGTTTGCGGTTGTTTATTTCTTGATATAAAATGGTTGTTGAAAATTTGTTCTACTGATGATCCGGAAATATGTAATTGTTCTTAAACATTAGTTGCTTGAGTAGTAAATCGCGCAACTAATCAGATTTTGCGCCTTGCAACTTAATTTTTTCAAAAAAAACCTCAAGTCTTTGAAGCTAACTACGCCAATGGTGGCAGATATGTCATTTCTTTTTTATAATTTTATAAATTTAATATCCGTTTTCAGTGGTTGTTATTTTCTGGATGTTTAAACCGTCATGAGCTTCATGGCTAGTCGGAAAATTCATCCCACCTCATCATCAAGGCTTGCGTTGATCAGAAAACACTAGGGTGAGAAAAAAAGCGCATGAAAAGTTCAATCACTCTATTCAATTAGAAAATTTTTATTAACATACTAAAACAAAAAGTAAACTTAAATTAAAAGGTCTCCATTATGACAAAATAGAGTTGTCCGACTCCTTGATGTGCGATTATGCAAATTTGTTTTTAAACATTTCTGCTTTTCATTGCTGTTAAAGAGAGAACAAAGATAATAATGCTGCGGTAAACAACTAAAAAGTAAGATAGATAGTAAGATAGTATCAACTAAATAGAAAAGCAGAAAAACTTCAGCTTTGTTTCATTTTGGAGTTTAGCAGAGAGAATTAAAAACTAAACAATGATTTTTGATTCATTCAAGATAATGTTTTGCTAAATTGCTTTTTGGTTCACTTTTTTTGTCCTAGAGGTTGATCACAAATTGTTCTTACATGTTCCAAGCTCTTCTGTTCACTTTCTTCTCTGTTTTAACTTCATATTGCGCGCGTGCTTGAATACTCTATTCAGGCTTATATTGTTCACTAATATGTGTATATACCAATGACTTCGGCATGTACTTCGTCATGATAGGTGAAGTTTACTTTCACTGCGTTCTAAAGTGGACTAGTCACACAGAAATAGGCGAGCCCACTTCGTGCGCAAAAATAGGTAGCGTAATATCTATAAACCCTAAGGCGATAAAGATAGCCCCCAGAGTGTCTGCCTTAGAGGTTTATTTCCCGCAGCAAAATTTCTGTGACGAGATTCCGAAAAGAAAATGATCAAATCTATTAACTTTTTTCACAGGAAAAACAGCTGGACGGATAATTTTTAATTATAACAAAGAAGTTGCAATTAAAAATAATCAACATATATATAGTTTTTGCTCGAAATCCGAATGCATGTTCAAGGATGGTTACCAAGAATGGTTCAAGGTCAATTACAAGACATTAGGTTGATACTCAATGGGTGCTTTCCTGCAAGCAATATCCATCAAATTGAAAATACTTGTTTTAAAAATGTAACTTTACATTTAGAGAATCTAAACTTTTTGTGCTGAACTATGCTCATTTTGAGATCAATAGCACCGCAAATTCTTATCAAAGATTTTTACCTTTTGAATAATTAAAAAGGAAACAAAATAGGTCATGAAATATGGATCAATAAACACATAAAGATCAATCGCAAAATGCATTTAGTCAAACAAAAAGGTGTCTGCCTGAATTTAAGCTATAAGTTCTGCGGTCCTTTGAGCGAAATTTTACGCATTGAATTTATTATTCATTAAATTTGTAATAGTTATCCATAATGAATGATGGTAACAAGCA
>NC_134477.1:11986101-12026512 GCF_964194025.1 Convolutriloba macropyga
CAGTTACTATCTATTAGTTGATTTGCAAGCTAAATGAATAACTGCGGTAACCCTGCAGCTAATGCATGCTGATTGTCCGACACTGTCGGAGACTTTTACAAGACTACACCGGGTGATTTGCTAAGTACAGACACATCCCGTGATGAGTCCTAGTAACTGAAAGATCCCAGATAGCTTCGGCTTGGGGACGGAACTTCCGAATTTCTGACCTATCAACCTATGATGGTAGTGTAACGGACTACCATGGTTGTGACGGGTAACGGGGAATCAGGGTTCGATTCCGGAGAGGGAGCCTTAGAAACGGCTACCACATCCAAGGAAGGCAGCAGGCACGCAAATTACCCACTCTCCGCACGAGGAGGTAGTGACTAGAAAATAATGATATGAACCTTTATGGTTTGTAATCAGAATGGAATGGACTTAAAAGCTCCATTGATGAACGAGTAGAGGGCAAGTCTGGTGCCAGCAGCCGCGGTAATACCAGCCTCTACAAGCGTATGCAATAGTTGCTGCGTTTAAAAAGCTCATAGTTGGATCTGTTTGAGTAGAACGGCAACATGGTCTTCAGTTAAATCTGTTGACTCGTTCCGCTCATCCTTCGCATCGAAGAAATAGTTTGCACTTAAATGTGACGAACTGTGGAAACGGTGTTTTCACCCTGAGAAAATTAGAGTGTTCAAAGCATCCTTTGGGATCGAATAATAAAGCAATGGAATAATGGAGAATGACCCGCTACTCGATTGATGCCGGTTGGCTGAGTGCGGTAATGATTGAAAGGAACAGACGGGGGCATTTGTATTGCTACGTTAGAGGTGAAATTCTTGGATCGTGGCAAGACAAACTACTGCGAAAGCATTTGCCAAGAATGTTTTCATTAATCAAGAACGAAAAGTCAGAGTATTGAAGAGGATTAGATACCCTCGTAATTCTGACCATAAACTATACCAACCTACAATTTGTCAAAGTCGATCTTGACTTGGCAAGAGATTAACCGGGAAACCAAAGTTTATTGGTTCCGGGGGAAGTATGGTTGCAAAATCGAAACTTAAAGAATTGACGGAAGGGCACCACCAGGAGTGGAGCCTGCGGCTTAATTTGACTCAACACGGGAAAACTCACCCGGTCCAGACATCTTAAGGATTGACAGATTGAATATCTTTCATGATTATATGGGCGGTGGTGCATGGCCGTTCTTAGTTAGTGGAGTGATCTGTCTGGTTAATTCCGATAACGAACGAGATCTTCTCCATCTAAATAATGAAATTCACTATATGTGAATTCAAACACTTCTTAGAGGAACTATGCGGAATTAAATACCGCAGATGAAGTGAGGCTATAACAGGTCTGTGATGCCCTTAGATGTTCTGGACTGCACGCGCGCTACACTGTGTACTTTTAGATTGAGTACTCAGCCCTTGGTCCGAAATGGACTGGGCAATCAGAGAAAAGTACAGCGCTTCAAGGGGATCGTCTGTTGTAACTTGCAGACGTGAACCAGGAATTCCTGGTACTTATGAGTCAACAACTCATAGGGATTACGTCCCTGCCCTTTGTACACACCGCCCGTCGCTACTACTGATTGGATAGTTAAGCAAGAATTGCAAATTCCTACTGTTGGGACTTCGGTCTCCGGCAACGGGATGAAGCGGATCGAGCTTAATTGTCTAGAGGAAGTAAAAGTCGTAACAAGGTTTCCGTAGGGGAACCTGCGGAAGGATCAGTGATTGATTCCTTCGGGCATGGCTGCTGGTAGAGGCCATGTCTGTAGTGCGCATGACGCTCTGTCGCTAGAGATTGCTTGGCAACCAATCTCGAATTATGTATCGAGCTCAAAAAACTACTTGTGTGGATACATAGTTCAGCAGTCATGGCAAGGGACTGCTTAAAGGGAGACTAGTTAGCAAAAGCAGCCTAGCAGAACTGCAGCTATCTAGATCTCAGAAGCTGGGTTATAGAAGCCCAGCTATAGACTTGTGAATGAGAAAGGCCTAAAAAGGTCCACAAGTCGCGTGGTTAGAACCGACACGCAAAAATCCCAGCGAGTGACAGAGCGTTGCGCTGTTCAGTGGGAAAGAGTTGAGCTACTCGGGGCGCCCACTGAACTTGCTCCGAGCCAAAGGCTCGAAAAAACACAGCTTAGCCTCAGATCCTTTACATAGAAGGCTAGCTAAAATAAACTTACCTTGGACGAGGGTAAAGTTTAGTCAGTTCTTAGGGGAGAGTAATCCACAGCTTCTCGCCCTCTGAACATTCTCCCAGATATGTAGGTCTGGGAGAGTCTCCTCCTGTTCTTCGGAATCTGGAGGTAGACAAAGACAGTACGATACGATCTTGCATCGGGATGACTAACCGATAATGATCATAATCTGACAATTTTCCGGCTTGAGGCACCGGAGTCAGATTAAAGACACATACTGAACTAAAGGCGTATGTGCAAAGCTTGTCGGAGTGTAGAGAGTCAAGCTGAGTTGACTCGTCACGTGGTGATGACAACAGCCATGTGCAAAACACTCACAACTTTATCGTCTATGTGGAAAAGGTTGCTAACAGCGCTCTCTATGAGAGGCCCTCGCATATAACTATACGAGGAAAAGGCGATAGAGTTGTTTGAATGTGGGGCAGGTTCATCGACAAGCTAAGTTGATCACATTCTTGTTGTGGCATCCTACTAGAATTGGTCACGGTCTGCACCAACTCTCCCCAAGTTGGCCAGACTTAAAACTAGAAATAAGGTTTGCAGCTATGTGAACCTAGAAACTGTAAAGGAGTTGAAAGAACTTAAAGGAATTGAAAGAGGCCTTGAGGTATATCCTCTTGGTAAAGACCCACAAAAGCTCACAAAAGTGGCTTCGAAGGGCAAAACTGGTTCATCCAAAACAATTGGAGAGCTTAAAGCAGAACCAATTCGAATGAAACACTATTGGTGAAACTTCATCATGAGAACGTCACAAGCTGATCACGCTCTATGATATGACTAGTATTATGTTGCTTCTAGTAGGCTAAGCGCAAGCCGAAACATCAACATGTGAAAGTCGTAGAATTTTGCAATCAAACTGTGGCTAGTACTGTGATGTTACTAGTAACCTGGTGTTCCGTCATATGGCCAAGAGAGCATTTGAAGGCGAAACTTCTGCATGGGAAAAGCTGCATCATGATCAAAAATTTTATATCGAGTATTATGTTGACGTTAGTAGGCCTTGGCCGAAAACGCAGCATGTGAAAGGTATAGATAAAAGTTATTGTTGCAGTCAGTACTGTGTAGTTACTAGTAGCTGGATTTAAGCTCAAAATGAGACACTGTTGGTGAAACTTCATCATGAGAATGTCACAAGCTGATCAAGCTCTATGATATGACTAGTATTATGTTGCTTCTAGTAGGCTAAGCGCAAGCCGAAACATCAACATGTGAAAGTCGTAGAATTTTGCGATCAAATTGTGGCTAGTACTGTGATGTTACTAGTAACCTTGTGTTACGTCATATGGCCAAGAGAGCATTTGAAGGCGAAACTTCTGCATGGGGAAGCTGCATCATGAACAAAAGTTTATATCGAGTATTATGTTGACATTAGTAGGCCCTGGCCGAAAGCGCAGCATGTGAAAGGTATAGATAAAAGTTATCGTTGCAGTCAGTACTGTGTAGTTACTAGTAGCTGGATTTAAGCTCGAAATGAGACACTGTTGGTGAAACTTCATCATGAGAACGTCACAAGCTGATCACGCTCCATGATATGACTAGTATTATGTTGCTTCTAGTAGGCTAAGCGCAAGCCGAAACATCAACATGTGAAAGTCGTAGAATTTTGCGATCAAAATTGTGGCTAGTACTGTGATGTTACTAGTAACCTTGATATCGTAAGCTTGCTAAGTTGTTCAGTTTTTGGTCGCTCTGAAGGGGTGTAAAACATCCAGCTGAGCAATAACATTATGTTTCAACCAACAGAAAAATGATCACTCAATTTATTCAAAAATGCAATGAAAAATTTTACCGGTACAGTTTTTCGTCAGCGTCCAAATATTATGCTACCCCAGGGAAAGTTATTTATAATAAATCACCCGCTAACAATATCGTTACGAATTCAAACTCTCGAAATCGATTCTCAGAACAAAAACTCCATTTACTTGTAATACTCAAATGGAGAACTGCTTTATTAAAATCAGCTTTTTTACGAGCTAAAATTAACCAAGACATTTGTTTTTCACTTGCTCAGAAAATTACTCATTTAAGAAATATTCATAAAATATCTAGAAAAAAACTAGATTAATAGCAGCACATGGGAAAGCCACACTTAACTTATAATAATAAATTGCATTTGAAATAAAACAAAACTCATTGAAATTAATCTAATTTCTTGCTACCCGGGTTGCCCATCATACAACTTTTCATGATTTCATTTAATGTCATATATGATCCCCTGTAATCATACAAGGTCATATAAGAATTCTATGATTTTCCCGTAATCACACAAGTGTCATACAAAAAATAAAAATATTTGTAAACCAGACACAAGCACAGTTAATTATTTGCCTCTTTTAGTAGAGAGGTACCAAAATAACAGGGAATTTTTCAGATCAACAATTATTGAAGATCAACATGCACCGTTTTGCCAGCAATTGCAAGCTGAAAAGTTGGTCAAAGATGTCACTATGAAATTTTTCCAAGTATCTGAGGACTTGAGAAAAGTTGGGGGAATTTTTTTACCGAAGAAGGCGTCCGGAAATCTTCTACTTTGAAGCTTTGCCTGACAAAAATGATTGCCATATTTCGGCTTGTTGTAACGGCAACCTTCTTTGCGGTAAGATACGTGTCATTTTCAGAGAACAAAACCAAGATAGAACTAATGATAGTGGCGATAGAACTAATGAAGATCTTAAAATCTCATTCATCTCAAATTGACACGTCCTGTGAAGTTTACTATTATCCCGCGGTTGAGGACTCCTCGGAGTGGTTATCTGTTAACGCTAAAGCTGTACGCAAAAAGTTCTTTCACTTGGCACTAGCAGATACAGTTTTTCTGATACCTCTGATAAAAGTTTTTGAACATGATTGAAAATTTAAAGCTGAAAAGTCAAACCGATTGAGGTTTTAGAGAAAACGACAGTCAACAAGTGATAAAAGCTCAAATCAAACGTGAATATTTACATAGCAACTAGAAAAAAACTATAACAGACTGCGATTTGGACAAATATAAAACTTATTTACATCTGGTTGACCTCTACAGACTTTGATTTCCTGTGCCTGAGAAAAGCAAAAGCAAACTCTATTTAGTTTAGCTCGGATTGGACGCTGAGATCCTAACGCTGTTGCAAAACCGATTGTGGCTTATAAATTAGCTGAACTTTCTATGTTGAAATTTTTGCTTATTATTAAAGATTGAAAACTACCACTTGTAATTTTACTTAAAAACAGTGCCTCTTTTTTGAAAAATATATTTTTCTCGGTGCTCTTTGTTTTAGTTCCATTTCAATGTTGAATTAATCTATTTACTTTTAAATTCTTGTGAAGAAGATGAACAGGTCATTAAAAAAGCTAAAAAGATAGCTTTGAACTTTTTATGCGTTAAAGGTTTTAACATAGATGTCATATATGGCTTTGTGATTAGCTTACGAATATCCAGCAAGGTTTAATGGTAAATCATACCAAGGCAGTAAACGAATTCTGAGTAATAATACAGGGAGTATTGAGAATTTCTGCTAGGATTACGAGGAATTAAAATATATGATTTACTGGTAACCTTAGCAGAGATTCTCAGTAATCCTTGCTCGATTACAGAGAATCCATATATGAGTCTTGTTTGTCTATAGTGAAATCATGTATGATTTCCTGGTAGTCGTACGAGGATCATCTATGGTCCTTGTGTGGTTACAAATAAATAATATATGATTTCGTCCTGGTAATCGTTCAAGGATCATATATGGTCCTTGTATGGTAACAAGAAATCGTATATGGCTTCCTGGTAATCATCCAAGGATCATAGATCATTTCATTGTAATCAAACAAGGATCATCTATAATTTTTCTGATTTCATACAACTTTCAGCAATCATTTTTTGTGGTTTTTAAGTGCTGCTGAACATTTCATCTTTTCTTTTTCTAGAATTTCATACTAGGATTTTCTATGATTTACTTGATTTAATGCAAGGATCATACGTGATTTCTTAGTTTCCATACAAGGATCATGCTGTGAAATACGCTATGATTTGTATTGCATGACATCCAGCGGGAAAACTCAAATCGGTTATGTAATCTAATACTTTGATTTATCTGTTTGTTCCGGCCCACTTGTGGGGTGAGGAACTATATACTCAAATGTTTTTTTTTCGTTCAGAGAATTTTGGCCGATCGACCTTTTCATCGTAGAGAAACGTGAGTGGTATCATAAAAAAAGTCGTGCAGCGTAGAATTCGATATTAAAAAAATTTTTTGGAATTTTTTTTCGAGGAGTTATCGAGGTCTAAGTTTTATGTGAACACTGGATATTTGGTTCACTTTTGTTCACTTTTACCGTAATTTTAGTTCGATTTAAAAATTTTTCTATGAAAATTTAACAGGCGAAAGGCGATTAAAAAGACTAGTTCTGGTCTCATAGTGAAGTTTAGTTTTAAAAAAAAATTCAAATTCTTTTTGAGAGTTTTTTAAGAAAACTTTTTACATTCTTTTGCTTTTAAGTCACTGAGAGAATATTCACCTTTGATATCGAGGTTCAGTAATTGAAAAACCTCAACTGCAGTCCAATGATGCCCAATGAACAGAAGAGTAGTTTTCAAGGAATCGCTTATATTTTTTTCTGGATTCGACTCGTGTTCGTAATTTTTAATGAAATTTTGATTTTCCTTTTGAAATTGCACTGAATTTTTGAAATCCTAGAGCATAGATACGTTCACTAAAAGTCTTTTGTTTGATCATTTATTGAAAGCATCTAGTGTTTTGACTGGACAGCTAATGGCTGTTAAAACTTTAAAAATAATTTTTCAAAAATAGAACCGATCTTAAAATTTTTTGAACTGTAAGTCATTCTCAGTAATGACAGGACCCCAATTTTTTCTACTGCAGCCAAAATTAACCTGATTGGTGGATTTATCTCCATTTATTGGTTTTAAGACTTCGATTCGACGACTTTTTATTTAATTTTAAATTTTTGGATACTTTTGTATTTTTGTTTCCTTTTAAAAATATACATTATTATCTCATTATTGAGTGTTCCCATTGGCTAAGGGACTTGCTTCTTCTACTGCAAGCAAAATTAAACTAGTTGAGAAGTTTAGCTTCAATTATTCCATTTATGACTTCGATGCGACGAGTTTTCATAAAATATTTTAACTTTTGGATATTTTTTTTCATAATTTTGTTACCTTTTGAAATTAGATAAAATTATCCTTAAATTGATTGTTCCATTTCACTCAACGAACGCGTTAACATAATCTTGGATAAAATTTTCAGAATAAAGCCCATGGATTAAATGGCTTTGTCACTTTCTTCTGGCACTTTTCTACCGAAATTTGTTTTTGACTGTATTTGTTTTTGTTTTCATAGTCAAGAGACTTATTCTGATGTGTTACTGATGACTGGTTAGCAGCAAAGAAAAATTTTGTACCTTCAAGGCATAAGGTAGCGTAATTAAAGCCTTCTCTTAAAAGCCAATGATTTTAATCGCGTTGATACTACGGGTTTCTCAAAGATTTCGTAATTTTAGAAAAATCTTTATTCATAATATTGCTCTCATTTGTTGACTTTTTGAAGAGTTATAGTTGAAAAACACGAATACTATTGCAATTGAAATTTATTCCAAAAAGAAACTTTTTTACCTGAAAGATCATTTTTTAACGGCTTCGACGCTTTTCTCTATTTTTTTTTGAATTTGCTGTCCTTGTTTTTTTTATATTTTTTATGTAGTCGTAAACTGCTGAGAGGTGTCATAAATTTCTAACTAAGGATCGAATGAAAGATATTACTCTATGCATTGATTTCTTAGCGAATTGTCTCAAAGTTTATGAGATTGCAAGTTAAAACTTAAAGTTGAAACTTAATCTCATCATTGAGAGGTCCCATTCAATTCCTGGTAACACAAAATTTAAACTTTCTAGTTGTTTTAGGTTGTTACTGATGTTTTGTTTGTGGGACAATATGCGTTTTCATAAATGGTTTTTTGAGTGGTCAAATTTTTTGTTTCTTTTTCTCTTCCTTTACCACATTCTCGTAAAAACAGAGCCCGATTATTTTCGAATGAGGCCCAAGCGAACTTATTTAATTATTCAGTATATTTTTAGCTCAATTATTAAAGACAACAATTGAAATAAAAACAATATTCAGATAAGAGCTAATGACTCTAATGGCTTCAATAATTTGTGTTTTCGTAGTTTGTCTGTAATTTCTGCATCCTTAGTCCGTTTCTCTGCCTTAGTCTAAACAAAGACAGGTCTTGTCAGTTTTGTATTAATTTTTTATTAAATTTTTTGAGAATTATTCTGGCAAAAGCTAATGATCTTTCAGACTTCTGAAATTATTTGCTTTAAGAAATTTTGATAGATTTTTGAATTTAGCCTGATTGTTTTTTCTTTTTGTCTCAAAAAGGAAAAGTCCCATCTGCTGCATAGTTTTGTGCAGTTAAGGGTTATCTGATTGAATTTTGACGTTGTTTACTTTTTACTTTTAAATTTAGGTATTGAGTTTTTTTTTGCCGTTACTTTTTAGTTTTGCTTATTTTGTTTGTTTTTTTTCTCGTACTCTTTTTATTGACACATGTCGTGAGGCATAGCGTTATGTAATTCAATTAGTAGTTTGGTTGTGTAACGATTTTTTTAAAACTCGACATCTGTTTTTGGTTAGCTCTTCGTTTGGTTGACGATTAAGTCAAAAATGTAGATCAGCTCGGGTCGGAACATCATGTGCGAACGCACATTAACGAACCTCCTTGTATTAAATATAACACATTTCTTTCAGCACTTGTGCTGAATATCTCTTGGAGTGAAACGTAACGAGAAAATAAAATGAGCTAAAACATTCAAATTCATCATACTACCCAACATCCTCTTTCTAAGTTCTTCGACAATGCTCAAAAAATAATTATTTTCAAAAAAACTTTAATTTTTTGTATTCAATCGATGCTGAAATTTGAAAATTTTTCAAATCAGGCTTCTACTTTTCCAGTGATTAGGATTGATAGTTACAAATAAATGTTAAAACAGCGTCTGCTTCAGCAATTTAAAATGGTGTCATTCGAAAGAAACATTAGCTACTTCAAAAGTTTTAAGCAGAAAACACCTAATTTATAATATTGTACTGGAGAAAAAATATATATATTATACCTGACTTGTAACCTTAACCAACTGGATATGAAAGTAATTTACTTGTCAATTCGGGAAAAAATAAATTGCAGTTTTTTTTGTTTTCTTCTTCCTTGTATGACAGTTGATTTTTAAACATTGAAGTAATAGCAGGTTTACAAGGTAAGAGATTAATATTTAACAGCTGTGCTGTTGGATTAAATAAGTAAAAAATTGTATAATGAAAGTTTTTTGACTCTTTTATTATTACATTTGTGAAGTATATAAATTAATCTAAGCAGGATATCCATGTTCCATACTCTCGGTTTTAAAATTACATGATAATCTTTTCCTTTAATCTGAATTACCAGCTGAAATAAATATAATAAGCACGGTGCGAAGTTAATTATTCAACTTTCATCTTGCATTTCAATGTTTAAACCTGAATTTCAGTAAAACTCAAGAATAAATGCTGATGAATTAGTGTTTGTGCAGACGTCAAAATGGTTGTGAGTTTTTCCGCCACAATCAATTCGTTCGCATTGGATAGTTCATTTCATGGAATCAACAACTTGTTCGGACATCGAAAATGGAGAGCAAAAGTCTGCTGGGCACTCATTTCAATCCTCGCTTTCTCAACTTTCTTCTACTATTCAATTCTGTCCTACAAAAGTTACATCATAGAGCAGCCTCTGGTTACTAACATGCAGTATATACAAAACAAACAGGTTCAAATGCCCGAAATTTTGGTGTGTCCCGTTTTGCCGAATCAGACTTACTTTGAGAACTTCTTCCCGGGAACTGTTGGCCCGATGTTTGTGTATTTGAGCGGATTCTCAGAGCATGCCATATACGAGGGTGTTCGGAATGACATAAGAAGGAACATATCTGCAGCTTTTGAAAAATATCCTCATTTAGAGGGCATGTGGTCACGACTCTACAACTATAGTAACTTGGATGATCTGACAGCCTCCTTTTACGGTTTGGCTTCTTTCTCTTTTCATTTTTTGTCTGTTTTGTCAACTTTCATTAATTTTTTGTCTCTTTTGTCAATTATTATTACTTTTTGTCTCTTTTGTCAACTTTTATCAACTTGTTGTGTCTCTTTTGTCAACATTTATTGCTTTTTGGTCTCTTTTACCAACTTTCATTACTTTTTTGTCTCTTTTGTCAACTTGTAATTGGAGATAAGAATGGGCTTTTAGCACATTTTTTGTTTTTTTAATATTTGTTGGGATGTTTTTATGTTTTCAAAATAAAAATCAGAGAAGCACGAACAATGGCTTCCCTCTATTGCGTTTTCAAAGAAACATTAATGATTTGAAACTAAGAAGCACATTCAAAATGTGAATGGTCAAGTCCGATGTTAACTAAAAAAGCCTTAAAACAATACCGACGCTTTTCCAATAATTTCACCAGCTATATTTTTTCTGTGAATTCTGCCTTCGAATTGCAGAAAAAAATCCAGATAGAGTTGCCTAACTTCACCGAGATTTGTGGGGAAATTTGAAATTGGGGAGTTTTTAGCAAAAATACTTTAAAATTAACTTGCAGTTATATGCAAAATCAGTTTTTAAAAACCGGACATCATCCAGGTAAGTTATAGCCCGTACCTGAGTTTCAGCGACAATCAGTGCTGATTTAGAACAATTTCAGAGAATTATCAAGTTTTAGTACTGTTTCAGAAAGATTTCAGGACCAACTGTGAAGTAATTTCTAAATTTCTCTGAATCAGAACAAAATTCAGAAAACAAATTCAGAATGAATCGCTGAATTACACTGTGACTCAGTACTGATTTCGCCTTAGAGTTTGGTACGCTCGGGCTCTCATTTCTTAGTAGTCAAACAAAAATCATGGATGATGTCATACAAATCATACGCTATTTCCTAGTACGATATTTGTACGATTAATAGGAAATCATGTATGACTTAGTACGATAACAAGGACATAATATATGATACTTGTATGATAAGTAGGAGATCATAAAAAAGAACTCAATTATCAGAATAATATGGTTAACCTGAAACCTTGTATAATAATTGTGTGGTTATCAGGAAATCATTTATGATACATCTATGGTTATCACGAAATCATTGATGATCAAGTTATGATTACCAGGAAATGAAAAATGCGTTTTGTATGATTATATGATTACCCGGAAGCCATACATGATCCCTGTAGTATAACCAGGATATCATGACATGTTTAATCGTAGCCGCCCAATTGTTGGAAACAGCCGCCGTTGACCCGTGGCAGGCATTGGGATTGAAAAAAGTTAAAATCAAAGATAAAAATTGACGACAACCTAGGTTTTCAAACTGGTAACCCTTGAAATTTAACTATTCCAGTACAACTTAATTGACAGAGGATCATCGCAATTCAGACAGTTTTTGTTGATGCATGCTTCCATTTAATGTTTTCTGATTTTTGTATGATTGCAAGGTAATCATATATTCATATATGACCTTGCATGATAAGCAGGAAGAAATGCAACTTTCCCTATTATAGAGTAAGGTTGCTGACAAAACGTTGGAAAGTGATCGGCGTTTGTTTTTAAATGATTTCTTGAAAAAAAATTGTGTTTCCAGTTTATGATGCTTTTATGATTACCAGGAAATCATACTTTCTTATATAACCCTGTACGAAAATTGAATATCATATCGGGGATAAAATGAACTCACATAATTTTTATCTTACTTCAGGCGAAATGAACATCATGACAATTAGGGTCCTTTAAGCCTCCTTTAAAAAAATGTATGGCCTTTTTATGATAACCGAGAATCATATATGAATTTGTATGATTACCGGGATTTTTGTATGGCTGACATCCGGGGCGGGAGCGCAAACTGCATGGTTATTGGATTTTTGTGTGTTTCTGCTTTCATCTAAAAGTTCCAATCAACAGTAACAGTCAAATTTACAAAATGATGTCACAAAAGTAGTTTTTATTAACAATGTTGTTCTGTATATTTTTATTCGATATCAATAAACGAAATTGTTGCCTTGATAAACCGAAGGCTTTGTGTTTCTTTCATTGCGCTCTCCAGCAACTCAAAACGTCTTTCTCAAGCTGTTTCAGGGACTGAGTTGCTAGTACAGGATGACAAATGATTGAAATTCAGAACAATTGGCTGACATTTTATTCGGAACAACTAATTAGAATCAAAGTTATAATGTCAACAGCTTCCAACTTACAAAGTACATAAGTTCCAATCTGAAAGCCACACGAATTCAAAAACACAATTTGACAACAGCAGCGTTTGTCAATGATTCCGTTTACTCACGGAATTTTAATTAATATAAATTTTTTTTATATAAGAGTTTTTTTAATATAAAATGTGCTTCCTTTGAAGAAATTGTGATCTAAGACTGATCTTTTGTTACAGGCAACATTGCGCCCAACTGAACTGCTGATACCTAAACAGTCATTAATCAACTCCGGTTTTGACATAAATTGATAAAAAAACATTTTGAAAAATCCACGGACACTTGACACTAAAGCAGAATCATCGAAAAAAGTAGCTTAAAACTTGAGAAACAAGACATTGAAATTTTCAGAAAAGATATGGTCAAGACTCAGTTAAACGAAACTGTGTGCATAAATGGAACACATTACAGGAATATCTGTGTTCAGCAACAAGGAAAATTGAGTATTAAACTAACTTGAAAGATTGCTTATTTTCTCAACAAGAGTGCATCCTTTCAAATCTCAACTCAGGTGCATTCAAAATATAATTTAGTAATTCAGAAAAATACAACGAATTCATAAATTGAGTATTTTTAAAATTTCATACGTAAAAAAAACTAATAAGTTTTGAATGATTTTTAAGTAATAATTTTTTTGCTTTAGTATCTTTATTCATTTGGTTTTAGCCTAAAATAATTGTTTCGAACAAGAACATGGTTTGAGTGGGAACTAAATTGGTTAAATGTTTCTGTTGGAACTTTATATATGATCCATAGTAGCATGTACTTTGTTCCCTCCCTAACTGTAAATGCCTTAAAACTTGAAATGCTAAACAAAGACATGTTATTCACAAAATATAAACCAATGATTCTAAACAAGATATTCCCATCTAAAAATTCAAATTAGGAGGTTTTTTGACCGTTCACTGTCTAATTTTTTCAAATTATTATCTCATTTTTTAAATTCTGTTTTCGTCCTTCAAATTAAAATCTTGGCCGATTTTCTTGAAAAAGTTGTTTATAATTCAAAATGAGCGTTAGCTGATTGCTGAAACTTCACAATGTCATAAAAAAACAAAAGCATGTTTAGTTAGTTAGTTAGTTAGTTAGTTGATCTGAAACCGTTGCTTGCACGAGGCAAACTCTATTGAAGACTGGGGAAAAAACCGTTTGAAAAGCATCTATTCTAATAAATTATTTTTTATGATAATTATCAACAAACTGACTTTTCCTGTTACTTTTAAACACTTAGCCGGTTGCCTTCAAATTATTAAAGAGCATAGATATTATGTTTTTGGCGTCAAAAAAACTGCAATAAAAACTTCGAAATGCTGACATCTGTGTGAAGTGAAAAAAAATGAAAATTACTCAAAATAAGTTGTCAAAAAAATTTTGAATGATATCGTTGAATGTTATGGAAATAGAGAAACAAGAACAAAAGAGTTTTCCAACAATTCTACTTATTTTGCAGTTTAATTTTCTTGAAATTGCAAGTAGTACCAATAAGTAACGATAAAGAATACTTTACTTGAAAATTATAGAAAATTTAATTTTTAATCAATTTTCTCACAATTTTTGCAGTGACCAATCCCTTCATTTGAGCTGAACTTTGGTTAATTAACAAGAGTGTTCAATATTTCCCATTTTTTTGCAACCTTAATTTTACATTTTTTCCCCTGCAAATTACACTCTTTCCTCCCTAATTTAAGAAGAAAAATAAGGGGTGTCAAATAAATATTTTAAAATTTTTTCTCTCTTTTCCCTGTTATTTCAGAAAACCCGCGGGTCGTGCTCATTTTCCTTGCAATACAGATGCCTTTTGAAGCAACCAATCTGCTAATTGAGGGGCTAATCTGATCAAAGTGGAAAGCAAATGTAATTGACTCATGATTACTAAGAACTAAAGTCGGTGTAATATTGAACTCAAACTGAGTACAAATGCAGTATGGCATGTGAACTGTAGTACTCGCAAGATTAACATAATGACACAATTAGAAACACAATTAGAAGTTATCCAGCGTCTTTTTTTAAGTGTTGCTGGGAATGATTATAACAATTAAAATCATTAAGACACTAAAAACAGATTACGGATCATCGCTTCTGAGGTTTGATCGGAATTTAAGTTAAGTTGTTAGATCTGTTCGTCTCTCTTAGATATAAGCTGGGTTAACCATGAAAAACAAAAAGAATTAATATCCTGAACTGCGACGCACATATCCGGACAAAATAGTCCCAGACAAAACAGTCCCAGAGAAAACAGTCCCAAATTGAAAAATATTCCAAGACAAATAAGTCCTAGACAAGACAGTCCAAAAAAACTGAGATAACAGTCCCAAACAAAATAGTCCCGAATAATTATCAAAACAATTGTAAACATAATCTACAAACAATTAACAAGCATAATCTATCAGTTAAGCATCTGAATGCATTGTTTTAAATTTATTTGAATTAAGATTGAACCAAAAACTTTTTTTCAAATCACAAATTTTTGGCAAAAACTATGTTGTAATCCGCTTATTATTTGTTCAATGGCTTACAGTCGTATGAGTAACTTAATTATTTTGTTCGTAAATTGGTATGCATATATTAACCTCTATATGGAGATGGGACTATTTCGTATGGGACTATTTTGTCTGCTTTCTTGGGACTATTTTGTCTTTGAATATTTTGTCTGCTTTCGTGGGACTATTTTGTCTGGGACTATTTTGTCTGCTTTCTTGCGACTATTTTGTGCGGGACTATTTTGTCTGCTTTCTTGGGACTATTTTGCCTGGGACTATTTCGTCTGGGACTATTTTGTCTGCTTTATTGGAACTATTATGTCTGCGAATATTTTGTCTGCTTTCTTGGGACTATTTTGTCTGGGATTATTTTGTCTGCTTTCTTGCGACTTTTTGGTGCGGGACTATTTTGTCTGCTTTCTTGGGACTATTTTGTCCGGGATTATTTTGTCTGCTTTCTTGGGACTATTTTGTCTGGGACAATTTTGTCTGCTTTCTTGGGACTATTTTGTCTGGGACTATTTTGTCTGCTTTCCTGGGACTATTTTGTCCGGGACTATTTTGTCTGCTTTCTTGGGACTATTTTGTCTGCGAATATTTTGTCTGCTTTCTTGGGACTATTTTGTCTGGGACTATTTTGTCTGCTTTCTTGCGACTTTTTGGTGCGGGACTATTTTGTCTGCTTTCTTGGGACTATTTTGTCTGGGACAATTTTGTCTGCTTTCTTGGGACTATTTTGCCTGGAACTGTTTTGTCTGGGAGTATTATGCTATTTGGGACTCTTTTGTCTGTTCACCACGACACAAAGTGGGAAACACAACCCTCTTGTAACACAATATGTAAAGAAATTGGGTTTTTTTAGTGAAGATCCATGTTGAGAACTGTTAAAAATTGTACAAGTCATAAGGTTCTTTCAAACTATTTCAAATTCCGACCAAAAGTTTTGGGACGTTTATCTGCTAAGATTCGTGCAAGAAAATTAGTGGATAGCAGTTGCAATCTGGTCTCTTAGCAGATAACAATTATTTGCCAGAGTCTTGCGAGATTTTAGCAGATTTGTAACCGTCGAAGAGGAGTATTGGAGGCGTGTTTGTTTTTGTTAAGCAAGCCTAATATTTTTTGGTAACGTTACAAAAAAAGTAAGTTAAGGTAATTTTACCTTAACAAAGATAAGGTAAATTTCTACCTTAACTCAAGTTAGGGTATAAATTTACGGTAAACTTTACCTTACCTTTACCTTAACAACGGTTTACCTTAACTCCGTTAAGGTAAATTTACCTTACCTTTATTTAGTGCGGATAACCGTCCCATTTCGTCTAGGGATCTGCTTGCAAGATATTGCAGGATTAACATATTTTTACAGATTCTTGCAAGATTAACGTAATGTCTCGACTAGGGGGTGTTTGTTTTGAACAGGAGTGCAGAGTAGTTTGGAGAAGACTCTGATAGACTTCGCAGCTGAGTACGAGACTAGAACTGACCAGACAACTTCTTCAGGAGACACCTCCACTCTCATGCTAAATATGCTACCCACATTCAAACAATTCTTCATACGATGTCTGTGGAAAGGTAACGTGGAAATTATAACTAAAGCAAACGCTATCATAATTAATAGTTTCTAAACTGTTCATAGATGCTAGAAGAGAAGCCCGGGTCGAGCTTTTGAGGTAAATTTTTGTAAGAAATTCGGCGAACGTAGTAGTGAATTTTTAAAAGAGATGCGGTGAACGCGGTGAATTTTAGTAAGAAATGCGGTGAACGCGGTGAACTTTTGTAAGAAATGCGGTGAACGCGGTAAATTTTTGTAAGAAATATGGTGAACGCGGTGAATTTTTGTAAGAAATACGGTTATTGCGGTGAATGCGGTGAAAAAATACTTCACTGAATTTCCGCCGCATTTCTAACTCAAATTCACCGCAAAATCACCGCATTTCTTACAAAAACCGAGTCGAGATGTGAACGGTTGTAAGCAAAAAAATTTTGCAAGAGATGCGCTGAGTGCGCTGAAATTTTGTAAGGAATATGCTGAATGTGCTGAAAGATTAGTTTTATGTGCTAAATGTGCTGAATAAAAGTTTTTTCAGTGCTTGTCAACGCAATTCTTGCATAATTTCAGCACTTTTTTCAGCACTTCTCTTACGAAAATTCAGCACTTCCAAAAATCCCGAATTCAATACTTTCAGCACATTCCTGACATAATTTAGACACATTTCTTACAAAAATTCAGCACATCTTTCAACACATTCCTTACATAAAGTCAACACTTCAAAAGTTCAGCACAATTCATGCATAATTTCAGCACCTCAGAAAAACAGAGAGTTTTAGCGCTTTAAGCATATTTCCAACATAAAACTGTACGCGCAATTTTATTGCTCACAAATGCCTATAACGTAGTCATCGTGTACGGCTCTTCATGTTCTGCAATTTTGTAGAGTCATTAACCAATGAAAAATTTGCGCTGTTTTTTAATGATAACTCATCTTTAAAAAAAAACAGAACAACTGAAAGGAGCCACGTTTTCATCGTATCTAACGGAAGGAAGACAATTATGCTTAAGTTGTCTGGTTCCATTCAATTAGGTAAATTGGCTACGTACTCCAGCTGCGATAACTGCTTTATCTTAAGAGTTGACAAAATTCGTAAGTTTGGCAGATTTCCAACTGGTTTTAAATTGGACTGCTCTAGTGCAATGCTGTTTAGTCTTGCTCTGGTGTTGCTTTTATATGTACAGAAGTGGAGGAGAAATAAAAAACCTTAGAAATATAGGAGATAAGCGCTGAAATTGCCAAAATTGTGTACGGAAATCATGCAAGATGGGTGGTGAAGAAACTGAACTATATGTAGAAAATGCACTGACAAGCGCTGAAAAAAGTATTTGTCAGCAGATAAATCTTACATAATTATCTGCCTAATGTGTTGAAACCTGCTCAAATTGTGTAAGAATTGTAGTGAAAACTCAGCACATTAAGTGGATAGTTATGTAAGATTTATCGGCTGAAAAATTTACATTCTTACAAAATTTTCGTGAATAATATTGACCCGGGAAAGTCACCGCAGCAATTATTGTGGCAAATTAATGTACGAAATGCGGTGGATGCGATGAAAAAGTTTGATTCGCCACATTTCACGCATTTCCTACAAAAATTCACCGCGAAATTTTCCGCATTTCATACAAAATTTCACCGCATTTGTTTTCCAGCGTTTATTGAATCTGATTTTAATGCACAAGAAATATCATAGTTTAAAGTGAAAGTTGTCGCAGTGGATTAAGTAAAATACATGCAAGAGGTGAGGGGTTCGAATCCGTGTACGCAAGGTTCTTTTTTGTAAGAATTCAATTGAGTGCGATGAAAATAAATAAATCACCGCATTTCACCGCAATTCTTACGAAAATTTACTGCCAAAAAATAGAGACAGATATTAGTTTTGTCCAAATGATTTATGAGTTAGTTTTTACCACGGACACTGACGTTTCATTTCGACAAAGCCAAAATTTGTGTTTTTATTCCAGCATTTATGAGCAGCCTTGAAAATTTTCATTATAACGGCATTGGCTTCAATTATTTTCTTTTCGGTCGAGAAATTGAGCAATTTTTGTATCCCCAGCTGTTGCTTTTGATGAATGTTAAGCTATACTTTCCATAAACAATAGTCGAATAACAGTTGAAGTGAACTAAATCTCGCCATTTGCAGAATCTTTCAAGCTTCTAAAAATGGATCTTAAAGTTAAAGATATTATCGTTATAAATTAATGACGAGGAATTTAAGCAACAACGGTTTTTTGTTGCTCGATAAAACTTTATGGCGCAAAAACTTTGGTTTCATATTTTAAATTACCTAGCCAATGTCCAAAAAAATGAGTACTCGATTTTCTCCAACGTTTCAAGCTTAGAGTTGAAAGCGTGTGTAAAAATGATTGACACTAGGCTAATTTAGTTCAAATTTGCTTCAAAGTTGGCCATACGCGCTGTCATTTTTCAAATAGCATGTTATTGAAGCTAGCGCGAAAAATTGAGACAATCCTTTGTCATTCTTTTGTACACAATAATTTACTTGGTTCCACACTATTAGTATCTCATTTCCACCTCACCATCACTCGGACACATTATCTAATTACCCAATTGTAAGAAAGCCTAATTGTGGATTAAAATCATAAATTTCCTTCTCGATACTTTTAGTGGATTAGGAGGACAATAAGCGATTTTACAATCACCCATATCACTTTTCACAAGAAAAATTGAATGCTTGAAAATGGTCTCAAATAAATGCTATTAAATATCGGGCAAAAAATTGTAGGCTGATTACATGCTCAAAATGGTGGAATTAAGTTACGAGAAAAAAATATGACAATGTGTAAGCCCTCTCTACGATATAAATAACCTCTTCCACGTTTTGCGTAAATATGGATTGTGAAAATTGTGTAGACTTTATTATTACTCACTTCCACAAAACATTTTTTTTGAAATTTAACTTTTCGCACATAGGCCACGTAATGTAATAATCAAATAGCGGCCAAACAAATAGGTTTTATTTGTTTGACATTATTCATTACTTCGTCAATCAAGAACTTCCTAAGCTTCGATTTTTGCGAGTTTTATTTGTTTGAATGTCGGTTGCCAAAAAAGATTAAAATTTGAGTTTAAAATTTTAAGTTTTTCTAATTGGAAAAATTTTAAAGACATTGATACCTCCTGAATAGAAACTAGAATGAAATAGGATGCCTCTGGTTGAAAATGCAAGTAAAAATTAAGAACTATAACTGAACACACTCAAAACTACCCTGTAAGGAACCCTGAACAATTTTTCTCAAAGTTATACAAATAACAAAAATGTTGAATAAATTTATCACTAATCAATTCGGATCTTTTCAACAATTGCCCCCTTTGGTTCCTAGTAAAAAAATGCCTCCTTTTTGTTCTACAACATAACGCAATATGTTTTGGCCTACAGTTTAGATAGTCGAATTTCAGTCTAAACGAAATTGCGGACCGCTGTTCATGGACATGCCTCTCATGCGCTCTGGGTTAATATCCGGAAATCGCGGGTCGGTTAATGCGGTGAAGCCGCGAAGCGCGCCCAGTGACCGCCCAGTGACCGCCCAGTGGGGGTAATTTTTGAAAAGATCAATAATTTCTTTCCATATTTTGTTTAACCCACACTTAGTGATTATAACAGTGATTAAATTAGATCACATCGTTATGGCGAGCAAATAAAATTTCTGTTCAATCGCTGTAGAAAAGTTGCACCAAATAAAAACATTTAAAGTGTGTGAACAAAATCAAGAAGTTCAGTTTAAATTACTTTTATTCGTTGAGATAACTTGCGATATTATGAAATGGCAACAACCTTTGTGGCGATGAGTATTCAGACAACGATGAGTATTGACGACCTTCATTGATATCTGAAAGACCTACTAGATTATTAACGGCTTGTGCGAATGTGTGCTAGAAGCTACAGAAAGAAAATTCTCTCAAAAGGTTAATAATTTGGTACATCCTTGCAATATCGATGAAGGTTTAGCTCACCTATTACTGTTCTTTTGTCTTGACAGTGAAAATTGTTTCTGGCTCAGTTCAAAATTTTCTATTTTCTACCTTTTGGTCTGACTGCCCTTGAAAAGTATATACATATGACTCAATTTTGACGCCCCTATTTTAAATGAAATTTTGGAGTTTTTCTATATAATTAGACTATTAGTATTGTTAAACGGTTGAAATGAAGCGAAATGAAGCGATGAGACTATTTTCAGTCCTACCGCAACCTAAGTTTCAATAAATTATTTGGATATGAAGAGGTTCCTTTTTTGCTCCTTTCCGGTAGCATATAATGAATTCGAGGATTTTTTTTTCAGGCTAAAACAGAGCTGAATTTCTTTTTGCGAAGCATTTGGATGGTTTCAGAACGGGAGTTTGGATGTCAACTGTATTTCATGATTAATCATTCATTTTCGCTATCATGGCATATGAAAACATACAAGATTAGTTTGTAGAATTGAATTGCTTCGAACTAATTGTACATAGTTGGTTGAAGTGTTGGTGCAAAATTCGTGGAGTGAGTCTCATGTGAGGTCTCAGGCCATAAGGACACCCCGTGTCGAATTTTTGCGCCCCCCAAAAAAATGTAAGATTAGGTGGGTAATTGGGGGAACTTTTAGCGAATTCCCCTCAAAACTCTTACATCTTTTTGGGGGGTAATGGGGGGTAATATTCGATCACTGTCGTGGTCGATAACACGGGTCAAAGAATTCAATAAGTTGAATTTTAAATTAAATTTTGAACTGAAAATATACAAAAATTAGCTTGTATTTATAGTGGTTATCTATGCGAAAATATACAGAGAAAATTTAGATTAGCTAAAAATATTCTACATGATTGGCATGTGAATAGATCTTAACTCCGAATCCCGGAGGTGACTTTCTATTTTCATCAACATTTCATGAGAATCATATATGGCTTGGGTACAATCGAGTTCATTAGTTGGAGGTCAGTGGATGTTAGAATCAGGTTTCTGTTGGTGGGAGAGTTTACTTCTGACATATGATTGATAGGTCAATAAGATAATGATAGCGCCAAAACAAAATTAGAATTGAGTTTAGTTTTGTAGCCATTACTTATCGACACAGCAATAAAGTTCGTCAGGTAAGTTCTTCTTTCGTTCTTTGAAACTTTAATAAAACTTCTAAGTTTCTTGATGTTTCATTGAAACCATCACATCCTCCCTCCTTTTTTAAGCAAGTTTGTGGGTATAGGTTCTCCAAATCTGTCAGGTTGTTTTCTGTTCCTGGTTGATGTTCGTGAAGGCTCTGAGGTTTCCGGTTGTTGGTGCTCTGCAGATGATGTGGCTGCAGAAGCTTCATCTTGATGTGAAGGTCCCACATCTGTGTTCTGAGGTTGTGGTTCTGATTGAGATATGGTCTCCTCCACTGCTGGTTCAGTTTTCACATTGTCCTCGTCTAGTATCGCAATTTGGTTGTCGCTCACTAGAATAGTCCGTGCTGAGTTTTCGGGCTGTTTGAAAGATGTGTTCAAGCCCTTCCTGATGATGAAGGTAGCAGGAACTGTCTTTGTGTTTTCGTTGGCCTTGAATAGAATGGGTTCGCACAAGTCGAAATCTGCTATTGCTGGTAGTCTCACTCTGCGTCCCAACAAGAGTTCAACTGGAGTTTTGCTCCTCGTCTTTGAAGTGTTGCGATGTGTCATCAGTGCCCTTTGCAGGAATGCTCCAAATGACACCTTAAGGTTGGGACCCCACGCTTGAAGTGCCCGCTTCACTGTCTGAACTGCTCTTTCAGCTAGTTCATTAGCTCTTGGATGATAGACGGGTGATTCTATTTTCTTAATTCCCAGTGATTCACACCACTGTTTAAGGTCACCACTTACAGATTCAGGACCATTATCAGAAACTAAAGGTTTTGTTATTCCGAATCTTGCAAAGATTTGACTAAGATATATTTTAACTGTTTCTGATGTTCTATTTCCCGCGGGGAAGGCTTCTATCCAACCAGAACCCGCGTCAACAATTACTAATATATTGCCTTGGTCCTTAACATAACCCCAGTCCATGTAGAGCCGTTCCCAAACGTCGGCTTCTGGCCACGTAGAGACTGTTTTTCCCAGGCTAGGCCTGTTCAATTGACAATTCTTACATTTACTAACAAAGTGTTGAACGTCTTGGGTAATGCCAGGCCACCAAGCTATCATTCTGACTGATGCCTCAGTTGCATTCTTTCCGGGATGTGTCTCATGCGCTTTTGCCAAAACCAAGTGTCGTAGTTTGGGTGGAATGAAAGGAACAACACCTCTGAAGATGATTCCATTATGTAAAGTAAGTGCATCTTTCTGTTGTTCGAATCCTTTTTCCGCTTCTGAACATTGTTTCCAATTGCCGCTTTTGATTCGTTTCATTATGTCCTGGAAGAGTCTGTTTGTTCCAAGTTCAGTTTTGATTTCTGCTTGGGTCACCAAATCACTCTGAGCGAAGTAGATGTTATTGATTGCAAAGCACACTCGATCGTTGTTCGATTCGTCTTCGTCAAAATCCATTCTGCTCAAAGCATCTGCATGGGGCATCTGCTCCCCTGGTGTGTACTTCAACTCATAGTCGAAACCCATTAGAGCTATTGCCCATCTTGTGATTCTCGCTGATGCTGTCTTCGGGATCTCCTCGTCTGGTGCAAAGAGACATATGAGTGGTTTGTGGTCAGTCTGTAGGGTAAATTGTCTTCCAAGAAGGAATTGCTTCAATCTTGTGACCACAAAGACAATTGCCAGTGCTTCCCGCTCTATGTTCGAGTAGTTTTGCTCCGCTGGAGTCAATTTTCTTGATACATATATGACTGGATGTCCTTCTTGCGTGTAGACTATACGGCTGTACTAGTGGGTTAGCACATAATTCATTTTTTATGTCTTCAAAGGCTTTTTGTTGCATTTTGCCCCATGAGAAATCGCTATTTCTCAAGTTATTTAAGGGTAGCATTTTTGTTGCAAAATCAGGAATCATTCTTCCGTAAAAATTAGCTAGCCCAACAAACGATTCGAGTTGTTTATTGTTAGTTGGTGCTTTTGCATTTTTTATTTTTTCAAATTGTTTGGGATCTGGTGCTATTCTCTCCTTTGAAATGGAGTATCCCAAAAAGCTAACGCTATCGACTGGTTTTGAGTTAGATTTTTTCTCATTAATAGTAAAATTTTTCTCACGTAGTCGACTCTTGACTGCAAGCATTCTCTTGTCGAACTGCTCCTTGGTAGTTCCATACACCAACACATCGTCTTGAAAGATCACAACACCTTTGATTCCTTTGAGTGTTGATTCTATACAATTCTGGAAGATTGAAGAAGAGTTTTTCAATCCCTGAGGTAGTCGGCACATCTTGAACAGTCCCTGAGACGTGTTGATTGTGCATATATCTTTTGCTTCTTCGTCAAGTTCAATTTGATAGTAGGCATCTGAGAGGTCAATTTTGCCAAAGTATGAGGCGCCATGTAGGTTATGGAAGATCGTCTGGTATTGGGTAGTCCTCATCCATGACCTTGCTATTGATGTGCGCTTTCAAGTCCACGCAAAGTCTCAGTTCTCCACTCTTCTCTCTGCCACACCACTGGAGATGCATTAGTGACTCCTCCTGGCTGTACCGGTTCAAGGATGCCTTGTCTGACCATTTGTTCCAGCTTCTCTGTGACCTTGTCTTGAAGAGGTAGAGGTATTTTTCTGGCTTTGCAGAACATTGGCTGTGTTCCTGGTATCAACTTCACATGAGCTTTGTAACCCTTCACAGCAGGTAGGTGCTCGGCTGTTATGTTGTTCACGCCGTGCTTGGGTAGAAGGTCTCTACCAAGTAGTCTAAATTCTTTATCAGACTGCACAACTGCAAGTTGTTTTTGAGTGAGCCTGCTTCCGTTCCACTCAACGTCACAAGTAAAGGATCCCAGAAGCGTTAATTGATGACCATCATAAGCTTCAAGATGTCTTATTTTACCATCCAACTGAGGTTTACCAAGCTCAGTCCATATTTTTGATGATATCACTGTGCTATCTGCACCTGTGTCTACCTGCATTTTTACTTTGCAGTTATTTATTGAGATGTATTCCCATGTCACAGACATGCTAAAGATTTGTTCTTTAGCATAAAACATTCCCATCTCCGATGCTGGAGATGCTTGCTCTGAAGAAACATTTTCTTCTTCGCAAAAGTTATTCTGTTTATTGTACTTACCTGAATTTGGTTGGGGTTTGCTTCTACACATTTTTGAGAAGTGTCCCACCTTTTCACAGGTGTTGCATTTCTTACTTAGCGCTGGACAAGGTCTACTAGAGTGTGGCTTACCTCCACACCTAGTGCACATGTTGCTGTTTCTATTAGCCGTAATTTTTTCATTTGGTTTTCGAAAGGTCTTTTTGAAGTTGAACCCAACTTCTTCTTTCACCGTAAAGATCTTATTACCTGATGAAGAACTTGCAAAAGCCATTGCTTGACTTCTGAACTGTAAACTCTCGGTCATTTCAGTAACCGACATTTGTGATTTTGCTTTAATACCGTCTAGTAGTCTAAGTTTTGCTTCAGGGTCCCTCAAACCTGAGATAAACTTTATTTTTCCCAACTCCTCTTCGGGGTTGGCCGCTGTTTTCAATTTTTCGAAGTCACAATAGCGTGCTTCCTCTCTAAGACGTGCTAGGAAGTCGTCGCCTGACTCCCCTACACCTTGGATTACGGACAGAATTTTAGCCCTTTCTGCCGTTACTACTCTCTCTTTAGGAGAATTATAATTTTGAATCGCCAATCTGATGTCTTTATACGGTGTGTCTATCAAATTCCTAGGACTCATTAAGCTCCTAAGTTTAATAATTGCATCTTGCCCGCACATACTAAGAAAGAGATTGGTTACCTGTAG
This sequence comes from Convolutriloba macropyga, assembly GCF_964194025.1. Taxonomy (NCBI): domain Eukaryota; kingdom Metazoa; phylum Xenacoelomorpha; order Acoela; family Convolutidae; genus Convolutriloba; species Convolutriloba macropyga. The sequence continues at coordinate 12,011,438 of NC_134477.1, forward strand.
GTCTTGTACAGTACAATCGGTGCTGACCTTGTCCTCTTTCTTCTCTGCGCGACAAAAGACATAATCCACGCAGTAGCTGATTCTGCATTCTGTAGATCCAAATTTTGTCTGTCTGTAGCTGGTCTGGACACCATTGTCGTGGTCGATAACACGGGTCAAAGAATTCAATAAGTTGAATTTTAAATTAAATTTTGAACTGAAAATATACAAAAATTAGCTTGTATTTATAGTGGTTATCTATGCGAAAATATACAGAGAAAATTTAGATTAGCTAAAAATATTTTACATGATTGGCATGTGAATAGATCTTAACTCCGAATCCCGGAGGTGACTTTCTATTTTCATCAACATTTCATGAGAATCATATATGGCTTGGGTACAATCGAGTTCATTAGTTGGAGGTCAGTGGATGTTAGAATCAGGTTTCTGTTGGTGGGAGAGTTTACTTCTGACATATGATTGATAGGTCAATAAGATAATGATAGCGCCAAAACAAAATTAGAATTGAGTTTAGTTTTGTAGCCATTACTTATCGACACAGCAATAAAGTTCGTCAGGTAAGTTCTTCTTTCGTTCTTTGAAACTTTAATAAAACTTCTAAGTTTCTTGATGTTTCATTGAAACCATCACAATCACCTCAATTAGAGATTCACAGAATAGATGATTTATGGTCAAACCACTTCAGATCAAAGTAACCTCTCATCAATTTCTACAATTTTGTGGCCAATTTTGCGAGGTTGAAGTCATCTCTGATCATGTGATTATAGAGAGCAAAAAGATATCCAGAGTCAACTCAAGGCCTTTGTGCAGACTTTTATGTGCTCGATCTGATATGCAGGCCCTGTAATTTCGAGCAACTACCCCCCCCCCCCCTGCTTGCTCAAGATTGTCTGATTAGAGGGCAACTTGGCCTGGGGACTCGACTAAAACTTGAGGAATCACGTAATAAACAACAAGATTTATTTTTTAGGGGAAGACTGCTTGAATGGTTCCAGTTGGTCAACACAACAAACCACTGGAATATTTTGTCATAAACTCACACTTGCGGACTCTGAGGTCTACGGATCATTCGAGACGCTGCAATTGACCTTTTTACTGGATTTGGAATCAGCCAGTGCGACTGGAAAGAACGACTTGCAAGTAGAGCTCTACTTCCTGATGCCAGGAAAGCCATTCTCAGTTCAAGACCACAAAATCATGACCAAGGTCGGGCCTGGATACCACCACAACATTGGACTGGAGATATTCAAGTATGACGACAACTCTGGCAAGACTCGATGTCTGGAAGGGAATGCGAGGGGTGTCCTGGACTTTCACGAGGAGTACACTTATGCACTGTGTGTGGACGAGTGTGTCACTATCAAGGAGCAGAGCTGTGGCTGCAATTCCCTTAGATATGCCAGACCAGATGACGATATTCCAGATTGTGGCATATTTGACATGGTCATTTGCCCTTTTGACAGTGGCGTTGCACTGGGTATCATATTTTACCAATATCATACAATGCGAACAATAACTTTTTGAGCTCTATCTATCAACTATTTCCAGTTATTATCATAAAAATTACAATCGTAGGCTTCGAATACATTTTTGGCGATAGATCAACGTCAATGTCGCCGCAACCGTTTCCTATCAATTTTGATATAATTGACCATTTTCTAAGCGGAAAATCGCGTAAGTAGTATAGGGTGCTGCTTGTTTCAAAAACATTATTAGCTGAGGTTTTGGAGAAAAACGCCAAAACAAGAAAAAAATAGTTTCAAAATATCTCTCCAATGGGGAAAACAGCCCCGACTGGTTTTGTGGTTTTGAGATATCATTTTTAGAGAATTGAAAGAACCACATTGTAAGCAATTAGACTGGAAAGGCAAATAACCGGAAATTTGGGTGGGTTATTACAATTTTTTTGTTCTGCAGGCCATAATAAACGGGGAAATTTGATGGTATACCGATGCAAAGTAGGACCAAAAAATTCTCGATCACAATTACCCCAGGCTGAAGTGTGCGCTCGAAATTGTCCTGATCAGACCGTCCCAGAACGAAAGTGCCTCTGATCAGATCGTGAACAGAGGCATCACTTGCTCTTTGTTAATGCGAGAAAAAAGTGCAAATTGTGTTCTTAGGTCAATGTGCGATCGAGTGCAAACCTCAATGCAGTTTCACTACTTATGAAATCTTCAAGAAGTCAGCAAAGTTTTCTTCGGTCAGTTCTTTCAACACAATGAGGACTTTATTCAGAAGAGTCAACCCAAATCTACTTCCCAGAGGTAACTTGACCTTTGACCTTTGGAGACAGAGAGTGTTTGATGTCAACGTCCATTTCCGCTCTCTCCTCTCGACACATATCTCTGTCACTCTGAAGTACTCATTCATTGACATTATATCCGCTTTCGGAGGACTGGGAGGCTTGTTCATTGGAGCCAGCTTAGTCACGCTCGTAGAAATTTGCTTTCTGCTGTACGATTTGATCCAAGCAATTGGGGGAGAATGTGTGTTGGCGTGGGGAAAATCAAGGAAGAAAAAAGTAATTCCAAAAGCATAGAACTAAAAATACGCCAGGCAAAAACTAGATCTCATTTTACTTTGAATGAAAGTACACTTGAAATTTCATATTTTTGAAGAAAAGTATTGAAATAATGGTTTGAATTGTGCACCGCTTGAGTTCATTACCCGGGTCGAGATGACAGCGCCGTTTCAGCGCACTATTTTGTTAGAAAATTGCTGAATGCGCTGCAATTTTGAGAAGGCGCCGAAAATTAGAAATTTCATAGCATCTTAAGCGTAATTCTTAAATAATTTCAGCAAATTTTGAGCACCTTTCTTGCACAAATTGTGCATTTTTTATGCGCCTTTCTTACAAAGTTTCAGCGTATTTCAGCACAATTCAGTGCATTATTATGTACGGTTTTTGCGCTAATTTTGTTGGAAAATCAGCACATTTCAACGCATTGCTTATATAATTTTTGGATAATTTCTCGACCCGGGTATCAGAAAACACTAACTAGAGAAGCTTTTGGTTAATTTGTATCGTTGCTAGAGATAGACTGCATTTTGGTGAAAAGAGTGGGTTGCGCTTATCTCACAAGTTGTTCATCCCACAGCACTATTTTCAGTTGCCCTTTCTCTTCTCCATGAGACATCGATCTGTAGCACAAGCCTCACTCTCCCGAAACTCGAATGCCTCATTCCTTCGAGAAAAGTGATATGACATCATTTTTTTAACAAAAAAGTTTCTTATGTTAAAGAATTGAATAACTGTGATCTCTGGTCTTACTTAATTACATTAACAAAAAATTTGTAAACATTTAGTTTTGTAATAATAAAGTGCCCCCATTTATTATTCATACTCTTTTGTTTATCTGGATATTAATTGGAAAAAAAGCTATTTTAGCAATCCAATGGTTTGTAGTTATTTTCTGAGAAAAACTGTTTCAATTAGCCGAAATCATGATTGGGCGATTTTGGATATTAACTTTGAGTCGTAATTGATATACCATTCTTCTAAGAAGCCATGGCATTCGTAAATGCCGGTCTGTACAATTTTTTAATTTGAAGTGATTATTGACTTTGATGCGATTATTTAGCAATTAGCTATTCTTTGATTACTGCCTAGTTAACTTCTGGGCTGCATGTTTAGCGAAAAACAGTGAAGATTTCGAGTGACATATGCCAGCTATGCCAACTTTCTTTTTATTAAAAGCCAAAATTAAAATAAAAATTAGAGATTTTTCAATCATAATTGGTGTGAGCACGCCATTATCAACTTAAGGCAACAGTTAAGAACCACACAATCGGGCTTTAGCTGCCCATCTGTGAATATTGTTAAATGATAGTTGAACCATGCAAAAATTCGTCATTAACGCTAAAAATTTGATATTCCGAATCTGTTTGAGCAAACCTCCTTTTTATCCAGAATTTCTAGTATTTGCTGTTTCTCTTGTTCTTTGGATAACAGTGATATAATTTTCGATGAAATTAATTCCTTTACTCATTAGGCTTTCATGCATGAATTTTCCTGAAAATTTTCTTCCGCTGACAAACTTTTAACGTGAAAAGCAATCGACTATAAAATCCGCGCTTTTTAAGACAGTTCTGTATGTTTAATCTTTTTGATAAGCAAACATTGTAAAACATTGGGAATGCATTTAAGCCTCGTGGTATTTCATGAGAACTAAACCAGTGCCACCGAATATTAAAATCTCATGTTTTCAATCTTACTCTGGTTAGATGTTTTATTTCAGCCCGCAAGACTGCAGCAATCAGAAACATGAATGCTAAATCGAGAAAGAGACGTCTCAGATTTCATCCGTTTTAATTGAATTTCAACTTCCTTGTTAGAACAGGTCAAAATTTGTTACTTTTCTGACCAAGCTGCAGAGGCAAAATTAATTACAGGTGCATCAAAAAAAATTCACTGTAAATAAGTCAACTCTGGAATTTTTATCACATGGGCCTCGTCAAAAGCATAGAAGCATAGATAATGACTGATAAAATCTACCGTGAAGCCACCAATTACCTCTCAGGTTAGAGACTAAGTTTATCTGATAGTGCGGTCATTCGTTTTCAGGTTCTTTAATCGTATGCAAGAAACCACGAAGTACTTCAAGAGCAAGGATTATGACAAAAATTCCTTGTTCTTTCCTTATCGTGAAATGAGGTGGGTACTTCCGCTCTTCAGCAATATCAATTCCGTAACCCGATTTTTGTGCCAATTGACTGCAGGGGAGATGTAACACTGACTTTGAAGACGACAGTTTGCCCAGCGTTCCATGAAGGTATAAAAAAGTCACTGTTGCGGCTGCTCAAGAATCTCAGCGGAACCGATCTATCACAGCCTAGTTCTCGAGTTTTACGCCGGCCTGGTTCTTCACTGGGTTCGATTGACTAACGATCTCGCAGAAACAATTAGTCGCTCGGACGTATTTAAAGGACTGTAACTTTAATTTTGTTGATTGAAGTTAAGATAATCCTAAGTGATAATCTATGTTCAACCTCGTGCTGAAGTTTGTAGGGCTTCAACCAGTGTTAGTAATGTTGCTAACTTCTCGTTAAGTAAGCTCAACTAACTTAGAACTCCCAAGATCTTAAGATCTAGCAAAACTTACAAAAAAAGACTAAAGTTGTTAAAGAATCAAATTTTAGTCTATCTGAGAGCCAACTGCTCTGGGTAACAGTTTCTAATGGTTCTAAATACAATACGGTTTCATTAATCAAACATTTGGTTTAAGTAAATAATCAAATATTTATCAATTATAACATCATCGCTACTTGTTTCTGATTGGTTAATCAAGAAAATGATTTAGGTTATTGTTTACATAGTAAATGTCAAATTACTGCAATATTTACTTTTGTTGACAAAAGCACGGATGGTTATTACGTGGCTCTAAATGCCTCGAATGTACGGTATTTCACCCTCAATGATCATCTAGAGAATCACAAAATAAACAACTTAAGAAATTTAACAATAAATAACAAAATATTGAAAAATGCCAATTTTGCACCATATAAGTGCTAATAGCCACACTTGTGGGTCTGATGCAATAACGTTCGTTGGGTCCATGAGTAGCTTAGAGGTATTTCTAACCGTCTGCCATAACCTCGGGTTGCTCGGGTTTTGCCTTCCCAATATCGGGGGGTGTACAGATTTTCGGTCCCAACTTGTAAAATTTTTCAGTTTTGACCATTTTCGAGATTTGGCAAATTCTAAGTTTTTTCTGTTTCAAAAATTATTTCCTGGTGTCTGATGGCTTGTGTAGCTCATTTAAAGTGGCGCCAACATCGCCGGCCCTGTTTTCGATCTCGGAAACACCATCGTAGAATACTGGCGCTAACTTCACGACTGGCCGGTTTAGCTCTCCATGTGCCATTTTGACTCTCGCTGATCTCACAACATCGTCGTTGCCAGTGAAGATCTCAATGATTCGTCCAAATTTGTATTCAAGGTGTTTCACAGAGTCATCTACTAGCCAAACTAAATCGCCTTCTTTCAGGTTCCGCACATGTTCTTTTGACCACTTCGATCTCTGGTTCCATTGTGGAAGATATTCGCGAGTCCATCTTTTCCCGATCATGTCGGCATATGCTTGAGCCGTTTTGAAAGATTTTTTCAGGTTGTGGTAGCGTTCACTGAGTGGCATGAATGTAGCGCTCGCGTTCTCTCGTCCTAGCAAGAAATGATTTGGTGTGAGCGCCGTCAAATCTTCAGGTTCGTCGCTTACTGCTGTCAGGGGTCTTGCGTTGAGAGTCTGCTCTACAAGACACATTGTTGTGCTGAGTACCTCGTCGGTGAGGTTTCGGTTGTCCAAGATTGCAATCACGACCTTCTTGCAACTTTGAACCAGTCTTTCCCAGGTTCCACCAAAGTGAGGAGCTCCGGGAGGATTGAATTTCCAAACAACCTTTTTCTGTGCTAAGTCACTCTCAATCTTTGCTTTGTCCCACTCGTTCATGAAAGATTTCATTTCTTTGAATGCTCCAACAGAATTTGTTCCGTTATCACTGATGATGGTACTTGGGTAGCCACGTCTTGCAATGAATCTTGTCACTGCAGCCAGACATGACTCGGTGTCCAATGACTTTGCGACTTCGATGTGTACTGCTCTGGTTGTCAGGCAAGTGAAAGGGCAGCACCATATCTTCAAGGTACGTCTTAGGAACTTGACTTTTAAAGTTCCGAAGTAGTCGACTCCGGTATGGGTGAATGGGAACACATGTTCATCAAGTCGATCTCGGGGTAGATCCGCCATCGGTGGGTGAGTTGGGTTGGCGTTCCTGTGTCTTCATTTGATGCATCTCGACTTGATTTTCCTTAAAGCATCTCTCAACCCGATGATCCAGTATTTTTGTTGGAGCATGTTTCTCACGTACTCAGTGCCCTCATGTAGGTTGTCTCGATGCGCTTTCTCCAACAGAAGTTGTACAACTGGATGTTTTGCTGTTAACAATATTGGATGTTTTGCATTGTAATCAAGGTTTGAATGCTTCAGTCGGCCTTTCACTCTAATTGTTCTATCTTCCTCTATGAAGGTTGACAATTTGGCAATGTTTAAAGTTTTGGAGATTTCTTTGCTGTTTGCTATAGACTTCGAAACATTCGGGAAGCTTTCGTTTTGAACAAATCGAAACAGTATTTGCTCTGCTTGATGAATTTCGTCTGGTTTGAGGGTAGCCTTCTGCTTGGTCCTGAACCTCATGCATTACGCAATGAAGTTTCTAATTCGTTCGAAGGTATTGTATCGTCTCCAGTCAAATAGTTGTTCTAGATTTGTTTCTGTTGCTACAGTACTCGTAACTTGCTCGGGTTCGAGTTCGTTCTATTGGCACCCCGGCTTTGGCCACTTTTCTTCATCTGCCTGGAGCGATGCCGGCCCGTTTATCCATACGGACTCCTTGAGGCCTTCGATTGACATTCCTCGGGTTCCGATGTCGGCAGGGTTTTCGACACCTTTGACGTGTCTCCATTGACCCATCAATGAGTTTTCCAGTACTTCCGCTGCTCTGTTCGCAACGAACACTGGTTGTTTCTTGTGCGCTGCCTGTAGCCAATGTAGGACCGTTGATGAATCGGTCCAATGAAAGATTTTGTCAATTTTGACATCATGTTCATTGAGTATCTGCTTTCTGAGTAGAACTCCGTAGACTGCGGCTTGAAGTTCTAACTTCGGTATTGTCATATGTCTGATGGGTGCCACACGGCATTTCCCTATCACATAGGTGAGTTTTAGCGTTGCTTCATCTTGCAGATATGCCACAATGCACATTGCTTCCTCTGATGCATCTGTGAAAACGTGTAGTCTCAAGTTTGTGCATCCGTTTTCAAAATAAAGTCGATTTATTGACATTGTCCTCATTTCTCTCAACTCAGAGCACCAATCACTGAACTGTTTTGAGTGTTCTGCTGTTAACAATTTGTCCCATGCTTGTCCTATTGCTGCCCAAATGCTTTTGAGTAGAAATCGCATTCGTATGGTGAAGGGTGAACATATCCCAAGTGGGTCGAACACTGCTGAGACAAAGGATAGGACAATTCTTTGAGTTATTTTTGCTGGAACTTCTTGCTCAGTTCCACGACAGACTATAAGACTGTCTGTGTCCACATTCCAGTTGAGTCCTAGGATTGAAATCCGGAGAAATCGTAAACATCGGCTGTCATCGCTCGGGACAGCAACTTGAAGAAACCTTGCTTCTATGTCGGCTGATAAAGCTATTTGGTGTTCTCGGAAGCGAAAAATAATTCCGATCAGACTCTGCAGCAGGTCTGGCCCAGGTAGAAGTTTGTGATTTAGGGCTAAACCTTGATACTTTGCTGCTGCGTTGCACACTCTTCTGACTTTTTCGGGTTTGTGCGGGTTTATGACGAGATGATGTGGTAAATACCATTGGCGCTTGTCTCTGGTTTCATTCAGTTCAGCTTGATCTACTTTCCGAACGTATCCAGCGATGACATCTGTGTCGATGGTTTCTTGGTAGCGCTTCTTTAGTGTTTCGTTTTTCTGCAGGCGTCGTTCTAGAGACTTGAGTTGCCCCATTGCAGAGTAGAAGTTGTTCGGTAACTTCACTTCGTCCTCTCGCCATAGAAGTCCTACTTCATATCTTTCACCGTTGAATCGCGTTGTTTGCTCCAACTTCCTGATTGCTTGTTTTTCTTCCTTTGAATGTCCGGTGACATCGCAGTTTGAAGCGTAGGACTCGATATCCCACCACTTGCTCAACTGGTTTGCTAGTTTATCATCTGCAATTGATGTTGCTGTTGTGGCAAGAGTTGCTGCCTGCTTCGCTGGTAGCGGACCACTTAAGGCTCACCCAATCTTTGTTTTCACTGCCCATGGTGCAGCTTTGTCATCTGACTTCTTGAATTCAAAAGGGTTGTGAATGTCGTAACAATCTTGTCCAAGAATCACTTGAACATCGTTCAGATTATAGCTCTGATTTGGCAAGTTCCTCAGATGTGGGTAACAAACTTTCAATTCTTGCAGCTCCACAATCTGGTCGCCCAATTTAAGTTTTTCGAGAAGGTAGAATTGCACTGTTGTCAATTGTCGAGATTTCTCATGCGCTGAAACAGCTATCGGCAAAATTTCCGTCTTGACATCTTGTGAGCCATGGATCCCTGCTACTGATAAGGACGCTTTTCGGCCTTGAAGTTGAAGTTTTGACACCACTGATTTGTCCACAAATGAGATTGAGGATCTCGAATCACACATTGCTAGTACATTTAGGCTTAAGACTCTGTTTGTCAGCTTGATTCGTACCACTGGGAGTCCTCCTTGGGTGATGTTATTTGCTACGGCAGTTGTAGCATCTGAGACATTCTTTGTAGTTTCCTTCTTCGGTAATTCGATGTGCAAAAGTCTGTTGTGTTGCCTTCAACAGCTGGGTACACTGCATATCCTGCTTTTGCAGTCCTTCGACATGTGACCTAGTTTCAAACAACTGAAACACAGTCGGAGCTTCTGGACATGCTCTCGTCGTTCATTTACTTTCATTGATTTGAATTTTTCACAAGTCCAAAAGGGGTGTTGTCCGTCTTTGAAGGGACATTCGAAATTCTTGGGTTTGCTCGACTCTTCAGCGTTTGAAGCAAAGGTACTTGTCTTCAGTTTATCACGGCTTTAAAATTTGTTTCTGTCAAACGACGAGCTTGTCTGTGCTAACAAGTTCTCATGAATTGCAGCTTTGGAGGCAAGCCACTCTTTGAAAACAATCAATTTGCCTCTCAGTAGTTGACGATCTTGCATATACTGCAACCACTGTTCTCTCAGTTGCGGAGAAAGTTTTCTCGTTGTTGAAATTAGCCCTCTTTCTGATTCTAGGTCGGATGTATATCCAAGTTGAGACAAAGTGTTTACTACATTTGTTACCACATTTGCGAATTTGACGATGCTCGTAGAATCGTCATGCCGAACTGGAGGATGAGTATGTATTTTCTTGAATTGAGCGTTGACTATGAAATCTGATCTGCCATACTTCTCACAGAGTATATCCCAAGCATGATAGTATGATTGTGAGCTGAATCCCATTCCCGATTTTGCTGCTTTTGCTCGACCCGTGAGGCCGGTCTTCAGGTATTGCATCTCTTCCGTATCGCTGATTGGCTTTTGATGCACAACAACATCAAAAAGGCCTGACAACTCTGGCCACTCCAGTGGGTCTCCTGAAAATTCAGTCAGTTTTAGTTTTGGCAAGCCACTGGCACCACTGCTTGGTACTGGTTGGTAAATGACTTGGGGAGTGGTGTGATTCATTGTGCTCCTGTTTCTGCTCTCGGCAAACCTGTTTCGAGAGTTGTTAATGGGACTCTGACTCCTGTTTCTAGTTTGAAGTACTGACGTTCCCTGCTGCTGAAACGTCGTTCTTGTCAACGGTGGTGCTGGTGGGTCCGTTACTCTAATTGGTTTAAGGACTTCTGGTTTCTTGAGAATGCTTGGTTCTGTCAGTTGCGTTGAGAAAAATCTTTCACCCGGTTGGAACAGTGGGGTAGTTTTCGGGTAGGTGCTGAAACGTTTGTCAGCTCTGTCCTTGGTGACATTCGCTGGAGGGTCGATAACAACATTTAGAGATAGTGGCCGTCTATGGACAGACTGTTGAGCCACTGATTCTGCCCACCCTGCTGTTTTTTCGTGATTTCGTTTTTATCGAACACTTTCTATCTCATCTGCCACTGATCCAGATGCTCTTGAGCTTCCTTTGGTCAGCTCAAGTTTCATACGTCTTTCTTCTTCTTCTTCCTCTGCTTTCTTTCTTTCGTTTTCAAGTGTTCGCTCATGCTGTCGAAGACGCAGTTCATCTTCTTGTTGTTGCATCTTTAGACGTAACTCTTGTTCTTGTTGTTGTTGTTGTTGTTGTTGTTGTTGTTGTTGTTGTTGTTGTTGCTGTTGTAAACATAACTCTTCTTGCTGGCGACGAAGTTCTATTTCTTCACGCTCCTGCTCTAACTCCAACTGGCGCTCTTGCAGTCATTGCGCTGTTTCTTTCTTTGCTCTTAGGTTTTCGAGCTCCATTTCTTCGATCTGTCGCCTTCTCGATGATCGCAAGTTGGCGATACTGGGTTGTTTTCTGCTTCCATGTGTAGCAGAATGCTTGGAAGAGACCTCGGCCTTCTCCTCAGCGTTTTCTATTGCTCCATTTCCTGTATCAATTACAATTGCATCGTTTGGGTCTTTGTCACGAGCCGATGTAGCTGTCACTAACGATGTTTGGTTTCCACAATCCTTGCTGAGCCTGTACTGTTTGATCAAGTCTTGATAGTGACTCCTAGCATTACTGAAATTCGCAAACCCATGGGGACAATTTTCTGTCTTCAATATTCGAAGAGCTTCTGCGTAAATTTCATCTGGCTTTTCTAAAAACCGTTCCGCCTGATCACCCAATATCTGTTTTTCGGAGTCGCATAAATTTTCTGATTTTAATTTCTTTTCGAGTTCTATCAATTCGTTCTCGATTGGAACAGAATCTTCCAATAATATGTACTATCGCAATGTATTTTTCCGGTAGTCGACGACTAATGCGCAACAATCTTCAATGTCTCGGAGATCTGGTATTTTGTCAACTACCCATCGCAAAACTTTACTCTTTTCTTCTAACATACGCTTGGTGTCATTGTCAAAGCTTTCAAAATACTTTGGTTTTAATAGTAACCTTTGCTGTTGTCGGTTGTCTTCCAAGTTGTCGTACGTCTCGAAGAAACATCGATAAGCACCTTCGGCCGTCATTGTTTTGTTTTGTGTAAGGTAGCCTTCTAGCCCGTTGAGGTGTCTGGAGAAGGACTTGAGTAGGTCAGCTTGCTCTTTCTCTAACGTCTTGAGTTGACCACTCGCCTTCCAATCAGCTGTCTTCCAGTGTTCTGCTGGCCATCGTTGCTGATTGTGTTTTGGTCCACCAGGTTGAATCGAAGATTCGTTGCTGCTCGTGTAACTGCTGTTGTTGTTGTCCGGGTCGGCGGACCAAATGTTGCGGCTGCTCAAGAATCTCAGCGGACCCGATATATCACAGCCTGGTTCTCGAGTTTTACGCCGGCCTGGTTCTTCACTGGGTTCGATTGACTAACGATCTCGCAGAAATGAATAGTCGCTCGGACGTATTTAAAGGACGGTAACTTTAATTTTGTTGATTGAAGTTAAGAAAATCCTAAGTGATAATCTATGTTCAATCTCGTGCTGAAGTTTGTAAGACTTCAGCCAGTAGCTAGTATTGTTGCAAACTCCTCGTCAAGTAAGCTCAACTAACTTAGAACTCGCAAGATCTTAAGATCTAGCAAAACTTAGCAAAAAAGACTAAAGTTGTTAAGAATCAAATTTTAGTCTATCTGAGAGCCAACTGCTCTTTGTAACAGTTTCTAATGGTTCTAAATACAATCAAGTTTCACTAGTCAAACAATTAGGTTAAAGTAAATAACCAAATACTTATTATTTTTAACATCATCGCTACTTGTTTCTGATTGGTTAATCAAGAAAATGATTTAGTTTATTGTTTACATAGTAAATTTCAAATTACTGCAATATTTACTTTTGTTGACATAGGCACGGATGGTTATTACGTGGCTCCAAATGCCTCGAATGTACGGTATTTCACCCTCAATGATCATCCAGAGAATCACAAAATAAACAACTTAAGAAATTTAACAATAAATAACAAAATATCGAAAAATGCCAATTTTGCACCATATAAGTGCTAATAGCCACACTTGTGGGTCTGATGCAATAAGGTTCGTTGGGTCCATGAGTAGCTTAGAGGTAACCCTAACCGTCTGCCATAACCTCGGGTTGCTCGGGTTTTGCCTTCCCAAAATCGGGGGGTGTACAGATTTTCGGTCCGAAATTATGAAATTTTTCAGTTTTGACCATTTTTGAGATTTGACAAATTCTAAGTTTTTTCAGTTTCAAAAGTTATTTCTTGCTGTCTGATGGCTTTTTTAGCTCATTTGAAGTGGCGCCAACAGTCACCTGGTCTGATTCTGCTATTGAAATCAATTTTTTTCTCCAGAACTGGCGAGAGGATTGAACACGACAAACTGCAACTAAACAAACTCGAATGTGATTATGTAGAGCTATCAACACCATCATTTCTGCCCGGGCAAGCAGCTGCTTGATCTTTAGTGATTTTTAGTCGATTTTTTAAAGTAGATCTTTAGCCAAATATTTTTAGTGTTTCAGAATCGCAAATTTGAGGCTCTGTTGTATTGGGATTGCTAGGCGTCACTTTAAACTGATTCAAAATTAATTCGCATGCAAATGAATGCCCAAAGCTGGAATAGGATGAGTTGCTAGCCATTCATTTGCTTGTGGGTGTGACAGCATAACCGGAGGTGTTGTCGTGAGCATCCTGATATGTTGTTTGAGTGAAATTTGCACAGTCAGGATGAGAAATGGTAGTATCAACCAATTGATTAAAAGAAATTTGAGGTGAAACTGACAAGAGGTGAAACTTAAGCAAAACTCCAATAACACAAAAATAAGCTGCCATGAACTGATACATGGAAGTTCGCACAGCTGAGACTGAAAAACTAATAGGGAGGAACGCTTGGAACAGATCATCCAGGGCTTACCAATGAGATTTTCGATTGTCTTAAGTTGAACAACTATAAAGTTTCCTATACTTTTTTGATACCAGTTGCATTGAATCTCAATGAGTACATCTCGTTAGTCGAACTTGAGCAATATCTCCAATTATTTTTAACCATTCCCAATTGTTTCGTTTGTTTGGTTTGTCAAACATAGATATCTCAGAAGGTGAATATATATCTCACATTCGTTGTTACGTAATTACGAAGAATTAGACTTAGACCTCTTTCACGACCTTCTCACAAATTATTGCCAAGGATTGCAACAAGTCATACTCTTTCCCGCAACAATTCTATATTGAAGGTAACATTTGATCATGTAGAAAACGTATACAGGGTAAAATTTCATAGATACCGTATTCATGACCTAAAAAGATCGGCAATATGAGCTCAGAAGATCTGAATTGATATCGTACCATGCCGACATGCAATAAGCGAAGAACTTTTCAGAACCGTTCGCTATGTGCGATGATCATTTTATCATTTTAAAGTGAAAAACTCCTTAAAATTATATAAAATACTGTAGATTTTAATGTGATTTTATACCAAAGACCACGAAATTTGTCATCAATGATAAAAGCTAAAATTTTGCATATCTATTAAGCTTCTCTGTTTCCTGTAAACAAGAGATATTATAGTTTAAGACTTATGAATATCTTCTTACATATCATAATAAGATCATAGAACTTATTTCATAAGTTTTGTATAGATCTAATCAAAGTTTTTCTTAGTGTATTTAAGAAAAGTCAGGCTGAAAATTTAATTGGGTTAAATATTCCACTGTTGTAACGGCTAGCCATCACACCCGGTGGACGTCTTTGACTGACACCGCGTATAGCCCACAACAAAAAAAAGAAGAACTTAGCATATTAGCAATATCTAAGAGCTGCCAACCGCACTCCAAAGATAATGTGTCAAAAGAACTAGTGATTTATCGCCCAATGATAATTGGTTATCAGTTAGAATATAAATTCAGGCAAATTTTTCTCCATTTTTCTTGTCAGCTTAGCGTCCGTCGGTTAATTTCCCGAGTACCATGCCAGACAGCTAATCTGAACACTAATAATCGGAAGCAAAGGTTTTCCCTTTTTTTTTATCGTAGTGCTATTAATGTTGTCTTTTGCAGTTCTCTAAAACAAAAACTGATATATTTTAATATTTAGCGGATTTCTCCCACAAAAAAATGGCTTTTGTCAGCTTAAATTGGTTGAATAGCCAATAAGCTGGATCCAAAAAATACGCAAAGTTCTAAAATGATGTTTAGTACCAGGTAACAAATAAGTGCTATTGGCTGGAATACTTCCCTCTGCAATGTAAAACAATCAGAAATAGAGGAAACAGTGCCTTCTAAGCAAAGGTACTGAAATGATTTTGATGTCTGATGTCGGCTGACTATCATGTGTATTTTTGTCAAAAATAATCTAGTTCAATAGCGTATTTGGCCTCTACATAAAATTTATATAATTGAAAAAGTATTGAAGGATGGAAGAACTATTTGTAAGTAAAGTCTAAGAATG
>NC_134477.1:12034212-12089528 GCF_964194025.1 Convolutriloba macropyga
GCGTACCAGAGAAGCGCCAAGGAAAACGGTCTTAACTTTTGGTACTAGATCAGGCGTACAGGAGTAGCGCCAAAACAAGAAACGGCTTAGTTTTTGAGTCAGGCGTACAACAGTAGCGCCAAGAGTACCAATTCTAATATTCAGTGTTAGATCAGGCGTACAGGAGTAGCGCCGTCAAAAGTCAAAATGGTCTTCCGTAATTTTTTAGCGAGCGTGTCAAGAGTGCCGACGAATCCGATATTAATTTCTGAGTATAGACAAGCCTACTGGCGTACAGTAGCTCAACTACATTCCATCAACAGACTGTTGGCTGGTTTTAAATCAGGCGTACAAGAGCAGCGCCAGCAAAATTTTACTTAGTTTGTTAATCAGGCGTATAAGTGAAGCGCCAAGGAAAACGGTCTTAACATTTGGTACTAGATCAGGCGTACAGGAGTAGCGCCAAAACAAGAAACGGCTTAGTTTTTGAGTCAAGCGTACAACAGTAGCGCCAAGAGAATCAATTCTAATATTCAGTGTTAGATCAGGCGTACAGGAGTAGCGCCGTCAAAAGTAAAAATGGTCTTCCGTAATTTTTTAGCGAGCGTGTCAAGAGTGCCGACGAATCCGATATTAATTTCTGAGTATAGACAAGCCTACTGGCGTACAGTAGCTCAACTACATTCTATCAACAGACTGTTGGCTAGTTTTAAATCAGTCGTACAGGAGTAGCGCCAGTAAATTTTTGGTTAGTTTGTTAATCAGGCGTACAGGAGAAGCGCCAAGGAAAACGGTCTGAACATTCGGTACTAGATCAGGCGTACAGGAGTAGCGCCAAAACAAGAATTTACGTATTTCTTGAGTCAGGCGTACAAGAGTAGCGCCAAGAAAACCAATCTTAATTTTAAGTTTTACATCAGGCGTACAGGAGTAGCGCCAACAAAATTCAAAATAGTCGTTCTACTTCGAGCGTGTCAAGAGTTGTGTCAAAGACTCCGACATTATTTTTTAATGCTGGGTAAAATGTACTATTGATGCTGGGTAATAACTAGGTTATATGTATTCTTGAGTTCAATTGTTCAACTTGGTTACTTATGCTTAGTTGAAATGAAATTGTTGCAATAGTTTCAAATTGAAAGCTCACTTCAATTTACCACACAAATCTAACTCTAAAAACATACTAAAGCAAAGCAGTCCAAAGCAAAATTAATCTCACTAACGATCTCAACACTTCTGACAATTTACCTACTTTTATTGAACTGAGCTTTCCAAAATCACCAAAGTAAATTGAGCTTTAAAATTAAAATTAATTCTCTTTAACTGCTCTCAAGGTTATTGTATTTGAAAAACTAAAAAGCAAACAATAAATGTAAGAACAGTTAATGAGGTGTCCGTTTTCTGAGAGCAATTAATTCATTAACTTTGATACCAGCAAGTACGTACACAAGCGGAGAAAGCAGTTTTGAGTAAAGCGTGCTAAGTAGCGAAAGTTTTGTCAGCAACATATCTTAGGAAAACTGTCTGCTTTGGAGCAAAATTTTCGATTTTACAGTGTTTGGTCCCATTTCAAAGATTAACTTGGAAATTAGAAAATTAATTTGTGTATTCATTTGTAATCTGTAGATGAAATGAAATTTAAAAACTCAAAAGCAGAACAGTACCCAAAAGTTTAGTAGTCTACTTCAACTTGAAATGCTCTTTTATTACTCTTCTCATCAAAGCAACGGCATTAATTTCACCAAGTGTAGTCAAGTGGGCAGGGTCATCTTCAAGGAAATGAACAGGATGCAGTTCTCGAGGACCAACGTAATGAGACCAGACAGTAATTCCATTCTCAATAATCAACAACCTTTTTTGCAACAATTGATTAGTTTCCCTCACAATATCCTTATGTACATCCTGTCTTTGGATGAGACCTATCACTGCGCACCGAATGAAGTAATCGTTGACTTTATCATGAAATTTAAGTAGCAGCTGGGCAGTTTCTTGGGGAGTTTGTGTTGGAAATTTGTTGCGGGGATGAACCGAAACATCATTGTTTCCGCAGAAGAGAATGCAATGACTAAAACCGTCATTTTTCAACCTTTGGAAATGCTCGTCGCCTAAGAATGACGCTCGGAAGCCTTTGCGGTCATCAATTTCAATGTTGAACTTCGAAAGCGATGCATCCGCAACAATTCGCTGACGAATGCAAACCAAGTTAGAGTCCCCAATGATGAGAATTTTAGGATAGCTGAAAAAAGCAAATAATATTAAATCAAAGTCTCATTCAGATAAAGTATTTAAAAATTAAAAGTTGCACGAAACGGAAGAAAATGGTGGCAAAGTTAACTAATTGTGATCAAAACCTTCTCTCATTACACTAACTCTTATATCACTATGGCTGTCCACAAGAACCACACACTTAAACATTAACGTTTTTACATCGAGCTCCTGAAGTCCTCCCAATTCTTTTAGCTTAAACAAGAACCAATCGGTAGACTCTGAAGATAACAAATTTTCACAGAAATGAAAATGTCTAACAATAGCGATAAAACAGTTAGTTTTTTCAACAAAGGTTTCAATTTGTACGAAATGACCGTCACACAACTGCACGATACATTCACTCAAGTTTTCAGATAACTTACTATAAGAACGTGAAGCAAATAACTTACCGCAATCATTTTTATATCTACCGTAAAAGGCTATTTCACCCATTTCAGAGCAAAAGAGCAAACAATCGGCCGAACCTTAGTGAAGAGTCGGTAATTATCACGTTCTCCTGAGACATGTGAACTCGAGTGCTTATGCTCCTGCTCAAAAGCAACTTTATGTTTCACAAAACGCTCAACCATATGTTGGCATGTTTTAACGGAACCAGATAATGCTGACATAAATTGATAATGACAAGATTCAAATGAAAAAGCAGTAAAACACCAAAGAGGGCCTACTCTTCGAACTTGCTCTACTAAGTGTCGCATCGAGTGAAAGTTGAAAGACATTGAGATTACGCCGTATATCTCGACAAAATTCGAGAAAAAAATGTTTATCAAAGCGTCAGCACAATCGATCATTTCAGGAGTTGTAAAATTATCATAGAGCAAGCGAATAGCCGTTGATAGGGTGAGAAAACTCTCAAAAACTTTTTGAGCTGTCGTTTGTAAATTAAAAGTAGAAAACACCAGGGGACCAGTATGGAAGAAAAAAAGTTTGTAATCAGATGCCTTCCAAAAATTAAGTTCTGAAACGCGCTTGCTTTTGTGCATGAACTCCGACGGAACCTTGCACTTTTCAACTAACAGACTCATACTTTGAACCTCATTTCTTTTTAAAACCCCAAGTAGAGACTTACTTAAAATTTTGGCCGTTCCAAGAAAAACTTGGTGCATCGGATCTATTGGAGCATCCCAAGGAAAACTTAAAATATTGCACAAAGGAGATTTTCGTTTAATACCAAGTAAAGCACGGTTTTTATGCTCTGATAGTTTTCCAATTTCCTCAAATTTCCGATTTTCTCTTAGAACAAAAGAAGCTGAGCAGGGATAAAGCATTCTCCTCTGATGGCTAACGCCACGCATGAAACAGTGGGGACAGCCATAATAACCATTAAACTGTGTCATACAAAGCATTGCCGCCTTAGCGGGCATATCACAAACAAGAGAGCGAAGTCGGAAAAAAACTCGCCCGATTTCGGGTACATTTACACATTTGTTTATTAACATATCCAGTTCAGCAGTCAATTTGATTAGCAGTTCGGAAAAATCTGGCTTCGACTGTCCGTGCCACAAACTTAGCAAAACGATATTAGAAAAACTAGACCTGAGAATTGGAGGAAGATTATAGACTTGAATCCAAACTGGCCAAATTGATGTTGACTTAGAACGGAACACTTTTGCCCCGTCAATATTGCAAACAAGTTGAATCTCACCATGAATGAAACAATCTAATGGTTGAGCCCAGGAGCAACTTAGAGACCAAGATTCCAATACAGACTTTTTATTCCGGCGAAGAACCTGTGAAAGCTGAAAAACACAATCAATTAGTACAAGAGTTGAGCAATTTGACTTAAGCGCAACTTGAGTAGTCAAAGGCATTAAATGTTCCACGCAACCTAGGAACAGGTTATTAGGTTTCGGTAGTACAGACTCAAACAACTTAAGCACATCTTTTCTCGCAATATCAGACATTTTATGAGTATCACAAAGTAACTTGTACTGTTTCAAAAAATTTCACCTTTACGTCGGAGCCACTAAACAACATTGGCTGGAAAACAGTGTCAACATCAGCAATAGCATTATCCTCTATAACATGATCATCGTCTTGTCGAACATTTATTAGAGGATTTAAATTATAAGGAGTTGAAGCAGTGGGAGGATTAAAATTCTCTATTGGAGTTATGTCAGCAGGCGCAGGAGAAAGAGGGGAGAACGATTCTGCAGAAACCACAGAGTGATCAGCAACACCAACTTGGCTGTTATTCAAGTAAGGCCCATATACTTCATTATAATTCAGAAAGAGATCATTGTCATCACTATCAATACTCAAATCCCCTGCATGGGACCTTGAACAGGAACAATTTGTATCAGTGTAGGTAGAAAGCAAACTCCGGGGTGCTCTACTGCAATAATCATATTGAGAAACAAACGGTCTAGAGAACATTGGCCGAACGCTGGCCTCAACGACTACACTTCGCGTTGGTGTATCTTGTGCAATATCATTTTGCGTCTCTTCAGATGGTAAAACTAAGGACGAAGTTCTTACAAGTCTATCTACAAAAGGTGGTCCGTGAGAATTCTTAAAGGGACATAAGCAATCAACATTGAACTCACCGAAAGCGTGACGATCGTACAAAACAGTTATTTCATCACCAGCTTTAATTTTTCGAGTTGAAACACAAGTCATTAAACAAGAATTCAGGCGTACATATTTTGCATTGGGCTTACACGAAGAGTTTATAAAAGAAATTGGACCAAGCATAAGCCATAGTTTCTTTAGCCGCTGGCTCTGAATTAGCAAAAAATCATTAAAATTTTCGATGACCTCAGACTCATTGATCTCTGAGAGAAGACCAGTTAGACCAGGAAGACTAATGTTCTCTGCAAAATCCAACCGAGAAAAAACGCCAAGAGGCGCAAAAGAGTTTACGGAAGGTAAATTCTTTACGTCCTCAAAATTAAAGGAGAGAAGAGAACTTTCATACTCACCACGAAGAAAAGTTGATGAGACAACATCTAATTCAAAGTGTCCAACTTGAATTTTGTGAGCAACTTTTTGTGGTTCATCAATATATTCGCTTGACAACCGATTGTCCAAACAGGCTAGCGCTCTCCAATTGAGTTTAGACTTTTCCAGGTCACGTGAGATCCTCTGATACCTGTTGTTCATTTTCTATCTTAAATAAATCTCCCTTATTTGAACCGTGAATAAGAGCAACCAATCAAGCTTCTGGGAAACAGATGCAGCTCAGTAGAGAAAACTAGATAAGGACAGAGATCAAGTAGAAAAACAGCTAGCAACAGAATTTCACTAGACTCATCCTAACATAAATGTAAACAATCCAATACAATTCACCGACTGTCGTTCACCGTGTTGAAACTCTCTTTGCAACCAAGGGCATTGGCGGCGTCTTTAGCTCTGCGAAACGCGTACAAACTGGGCCCACAGATGTGAATGACGGCAGCTAAGGAAAATTGGTTTGTTACAATTAAAACTACAGGGTTAAAAATAAAACATCAGAAGACCATATGGCTACCTCTAAATTACATCTCGTCCTCTGAGTCAACTCTTTTTTTGCACTCTTTCAGGGCCCTATAGGGAAACCAGCAGCGGTTTTCCCTTTCCTCCCGAGTTAAGACATTTCGAGCCAAGAAACGTCCGAGTCGACCGTGCTCACAAGGTTGGCCGTCAAACGCCAGTAGGTTCCGACCCTTGTACATCAGTTCGTTACCGGGGAACATAATCGTCCGATAGGATGAAGATTTTGTCTCATTCTAAAAAACATCCATTCACCAGAGTGGAACAAACGACGACTGAAGTCAGATGAATTGCTATCGGGAGGCGGGATCGCAAATTATTCAAAAGTGCGCATTACAAATAAATTAGGGAAACAATTATAATTTTGGCCCCACCCTGGTTCAAATCAATAAAAGATATAGCTGGCAGATTGCCAGAAAATAGCCGCAATAGCTTTGTAGATCTGCAGTCTCAAAAAATTAATTAAAAGACCAAAAATACTTTTCAATGGAGGCTGCGATATTAAGCGTTGATTAGGAATCTGTACAAATTGTTGCTACCTCTATGAAAAGCTCTCAAGTAACCGTTAGTTATAATATCGACATATGACGTCAAGCACGCTCATTAGTTGAAATTGCATAAACGAACGATCAAAAGCAGATTTGAAGTGATTGTGACGTCATATGGTTGTAACAAAAACTTTCAGGACAAAAAACCAAGAGAAGTACAATAATAGACCCGGCTATTGCTGTGCAGCTATTAAAATAATAAAGATTTTTACTAACGCTTTGTCTCAGGTATACTTTGAACTCCAAAAGAGCGTTTCTGAGATTCAATAAAGCCTCACTCCTCTCTTCCAATTTTTTCTCCAGCTCTTCGAAAAGCGAAAGAAGACAATCTGGGGACATATTTAAAACGTCGTCACGTTGAGAAACCGCCATATATCTTAAAATCAAACAGATAACACGCTAATGTTTCAATGTATACACGGAAGCACATTTGTTCAGATAACAAAATTTAAAAAAACTCCATTGGTTTCTCAAGTAGGTTTCAATTAAAAAAGAATAACTAAACCAAAATGTGAGTTACAAAGCGATCCTAAAGTCATCTCAATAATTTACTGCTACTAAGAGTTCTCGAAGCATAATAAATCAAGGCAAACAAAGAACAACAACTATTACAGCTGAAACTCCTAACAAATCAGGAGACAACGAAAACAAATATAAAAGGCAACTGACTAGATCAGAGCAACTTTTAACACGTAAACATAGGAAACAAGATTTATAAACTCAGTTCAGTAAAAATAGCAAACGCAAACGTCAGGAAACAAAATCAGCTACTATTTTATTCTACTGCTCGCCAGATTTAAACTGCGGTTACTTTTTTTGTCGCGCTTGGACTTTTTGGCCTTAGAACACGAAGAAATAACAGAAGCAGCATCCTCTTGGCTCCCATTTTCTTCCACTTGCTCTGTAAACACTGATTCTCCATCTTTCTCAGCAACGGCTACTCTGTCATTTGAATTTTCATTCTCCTTATTTTCCGAGGTTGCATATGAGCGCATACATTTCTCTTTTCGTCTCTTCAAAATTCCTTTCAGGTCCAGACCCATTTGGTTGACCCGCCTAAGCGTCTCCCTATATAATTTTCCGGTATAGCTACCAGCAAAAATTTCTCTAACCGCTGACTTGTACAACTCAGTTCTCTCATTGTCAGCTGGTGGTCTACCTTCGTCTATGTTTCGCAGAGGATCTATCACATATGTCGCCAATTCCTCCTCTGACCATAACGCCTTAGCAACATTACGTGCTCGCTCGACATCAGTCTCTCCACCAAGATTCAAAAGATTTGCGCCATTATGCATATGAGCCGATTGCCCAGAACCAGGAACAAGGACCTCAAAGTTCCCAAGAGTTTTCTCTGCCTCACTTATCATGCCACGATCTCTCATCTTTTCCAACTGATTCATGCTCAACTTTATGAATCTTGTCATTTCGTTCATTAGTCTTGTGTCGTTTTCTGTCCTTTGCAGTATTCGGTCAAAAACTCGATCCAATTTTTCCAATGTCAGATCCTTTAACAAAAAAGGCTTACATGGTAGCTCCAACTCTCCACAGCAAATAGCATTAAACATCACAAGCAATGGGAGGCAATGGAACCAGCTCAGTTTTCTGATTAAAAATCAGGCGTACAAGAGTATCGCCAACTTAAGACAAAACAAGATCCTGTTTTCCATTTCAGAATTATTCCGCTCAAACTACATTAGAACCTAAAGTATATCAGGCGTACAGCGTAGCGCCACTTACCCGTTTTTCATTGCGCGTATCTGCTCCTTTGTTGAAGTTACTGGCGCTTCCAGGTTTATTCGAGCTGCACTCACCGTTCTTTGATTTAACTTTGTCGAACTCATCTAAACCAAGATTTCCTTGTAGATTAATCAGCTCCATTTCTTTCTCGCCAGTTTCCTGTATCATTCGATTGATGAAATCATCCTCTTCATTGGAGAGCGCTCCTTTTTCTTTTCCACTGATGTAACTATCAATCCGCTCTTCAAATTGTACTCGCAATTCTTGTTGTGCTGCACTACATTTGCTGAGTGACTCAGTAAACACCTGAGTAATGTTCATATCATTAAGGTCGTCGATAGTTCTGCCCTGTTCAATTTGTCTCATCAAATGCTCTGACACATCTCTTACTTGGGGGAAGAAACCTTGTGCAATAAAAGTTCCGGGGGCAACTTTCAAATCCACCTCCTCGCCTTTCTTCAGCTCAAATTTACGCAAATTAGACATCTTGGGCCAAAACATGGAATCTGCTTGCAGTATTTCATATTTCGAGTCTACTCAGAAGAAGAACAGGAATGACCAGCCTCCAGGAAAGGTAAACTCAAACTGCTGAGCCAGTTCAATTTGACGAGCACTTCTACGCTGAGACATAGCTGATTACCTAAGCATCGTGGTTCAGTTTAATCCAAGGTTTTTTTCTCAGTCAGTTAAACTATTTGGCAGCAAAACAACATGCCACAATCTTGGTGAGAAAACAATCAGCAGATTGCCGGAAAAAACCGCTGGTTATTTTCATAACCAGGATTGGGATAGAAAGAAGTTTAAGAAACTAATGAAAAATAATAGGAAAAAACTAATAAAAAAAATTGAAAAAAACTTTGTAGACAATTTTGAAGTGCGAACTACTCCTTATTTTATTTTGGAGCTGGACATACTCCTGTCAAGAGAGACGACACGGGGGAGGTATCTGTATCGGCAATCAATAGAAAACTATCTATAAGCGGTTTAACAAAAAGCGTTTTCCATTCTAGTCAAGGACTTGTTCAAATGAATTGAGGACCCACGTAGGAGTGTGAGCATCCGAGTAGGTTCTAAAACCGAAGGTAATTTCAGTTTCGGTTGCCCACGGAAAAACTTCTAAATACGTTGTCAAATTTTGCGCTCCGAAATCCATCTAAAGGCGGTTTAACAAAAAGTTTTTTCCACTCTAGTCAAGGACTTGTTCAACTTTTGTTAAACCGCCTATAGATGGTTTTCGGAGCGCAAAATTTGACAACGTATTTAGAAGTTTTTCCGTGGGCAACCGAAACTGAAATTACCTTCGGTTTTAGAACCTACTCGGATGCTCACACTCCTACGTGGGTCCTCAATTCATTTGCACAAGCTCTTGACTAGAGTGGAACACACTTTTTGATAAACCGCTTATTGATAGTTTTCTGAGCGCAAAATTTGACAACGTATTTAGAAGTTTTTTTCGCTGGGCAGCCGAAACTGAAATTACCTTCGGTTTTAGATCCTACTCGGATGCTCACACTCCTATGTGGGTCCTCAATTCATTTGAACAAGTCCTTGACTAGAGTGGAAAACACTTTTTGTTAAACCGCCTATAGATGGTTTTCGGAGCGCAAAATTTGACAACGTATTTAGAAGTTTTCTCCTGGGCGACCGAAACTGACATTAACTTCGGCTTTAGAACCTACTCGGACGCTCACACTCCTACATGGGTCCTCAATTCATTTGAACAAGCCCTTGACTAGAGTGGAAAAAACTTTTTGTTAAACCGCCTGTAGATGGTTTTCGGAGCGCAAAATTTGACAACGTATTTAGAAGTTTTCTCCTGGGCGACCGAAACTGACAATAACTTCGGCTTTAGAACCTACTCGGACGCTCACACTCCTACATGGGTCCTCAATTCATTGGAACAAGCCCTTGACTAGAGTGGAAAAAACTTTTTGATAAACCGCTTATAGATAGTTTTCTGAGCGCAAAATTTGACAACGTATTTAGAAGTTTTTCCCTGGGCAGCCGAAACTGAAATTACCTTCGGTTTTAGAATCTACTCGGATGCTCACACTCCTACGTGGGTCCTCAATTCATTTGCACAAGCTCTTGACTAGAGTGGAAAAAACTTTTTGATAAACCGCTTATAGATAGTTTTCTGAGCGCAAAATTTGACAACGTATTTAGAAGTTTTTCCAAGGGCAGCCGAAACTGAAATTACCTTCGGTTTTAGAATCTACTCGGATGCTCACACTCCTACGTGGGTCCTCAATTCATTTGCACAAGCTCTTGACTAGAGTGGAAAACACTTTTTGATAAACCGCTTATTGATAATTTTCTGAGCGCAAAATTTGACAACGTATTTAGAAGTTTTTTTCGCTGGGCAGACGAAACTGAAATTACCTTCGGTTTTAGATCCTGCTCGGATGCTCACACTCCTATGTGGGTCCTCAATTCATTTGAACAAGTCCTTGACTAGAGTGGAAAACACTTTTTGTTAAACCGCCTATAGATGGTTTTCGGAGCGCAAAATTTGACAACGTATTTAGAAGTTTTCTCCTGGGCGACCGAAACTGACATTAACTTCGGCTTTAGAACCTACTCGGACGCTCACACTCCTATATGGGTCCTCAATTCATTTGAACAAGCCCTTGACTAGAGTGGAAAAAACTTTTTGTTAAACCGCCTATAGATGGTTTTCGGAGCGCAAAATTTGACAACGTATTTAGAAGTTTTCTCCTGGGCGACCGAAACTGACATCAACTTCGGCTTTAGAACCTACTCGGACGCTCACACTTCTACATGGGTCTTCAATTCATTGGAACAAGCCCTTGACTAGAGTGGAAAAAACTTTTTGTTAAACCGCCTATAGATGGTTTTCGGAGCGCAAAATTTGACAACGTATTTAGAAGTTTTTCCGTGGGCAACCGAAACTGAAATTACCTTCGGTTTTAGAACTTACTCGGATGCTCACACTCCTACGTGGGTCCTCAATTCATTTGAACAAGCCCTTGAATAGAGTGGAAAAAACTTTTTGATAAACCGCTTATAGATAGTTTTCTGAGCGCAAAATTTGACAACGTATTTAGAAGTTTTTCCCTGGGCAGCCGAAACTGAAATTACCTTCGGTTTTAGAACCTATTCAGATGCTCACACTCCTACGTGGGTCCTCAATTCATTTGCACAAGCTCTTGACTAGAGTGGAAAACACTTTTTGATAAACCGCTTATAGATAGTTTTCTGAGCGCAAAATTTGACAACGTATTTAGAAGTTTTTCGCTGGGCAGCCGAAACTGAAATTACCTTCAGTTTTAGATCCTACTCGGATGCTCACACTCCTATGTGGGTCCTCAATTCATTTGAACAAGTCCTTGACTAGAGTGGAAAACACTTTTTATTAAACCGCCTATAGATGGTTTTCGGAGCGCAAAATTTGACAACGTATTTAGAAGTTTTCTGCTGGGCGACCGAAACTGACATTAACTTCGGCTTTAGAACCTACTCGGATGCTCACACTCCTACATGGGTCCTCAATTCATTTGAACAAGCCCTTGACTAGAGTGGAAAAAACTTTTTGTTAAACCGCCTATAGATGTTTTTCGGAGCGCAAAATTTGACAACGTATTTAGAAGTTTTTCGCTGGGCAGCCGAAACTGAAATTACCTTCGGTTTTAGATCCTACTCGGACGCTCACACTCCTATGTGGGTCCTCAATTCATTTGAACAAGTCCTTGACTAGAGTGGAAAACACTTTTTGTTAAACCGCCTATAGATGGTTTTCGGAGCGCAAAATTTGACAACGTATTTAGAAGTTTTCTCCTGGGCGACCGAAACTGACATTAACTTCGGCTTTAGAACCTACTCGGATGCTCACACTCTTACATGGGTCCTCAATTCATTTGAACAAGCCCTTGACTAGAGTGGAAGACTCTTTTTGATAAACCGCTTATCGATAGTTTTCTGAGCGCAAAATTTGACAACGTATTTAGAAGTTTTTCCTTGGGCAACCGAAACTGAAATTACCTTCGGTTTTAGATCCTACTCGG
Source organism: Convolutriloba macropyga (assembly GCF_964194025.1). Taxonomy (NCBI): domain Eukaryota; kingdom Metazoa; phylum Xenacoelomorpha; order Acoela; family Convolutidae; genus Convolutriloba; species Convolutriloba macropyga. The sequence goes on from NC_134477.1 coordinate 12,046,235, forward strand.
ATGCTCACACTCCTATGTGGGTCCTCAATTCATTTGAACAAGTCCTTGACTAGAGTGGAAAACACTTTTTGTTAAACCGCCTATAGATGGTTTTCGGAGCGCAAAATTTGACAACGTATTTAGAAGTTTTCTCCTGGGCGACCCAAACTGACATTAACTTCGGCTTTAGAACCTACTCGGATGCTCACACTCCTACATGGGTCCTCAATTCATTTGAACAAGCCCTTGACTAGAGTGGAAGACTCTTTTTGATAAACCGCTTATCGATAGTTTTCTGAGCGCAAAATTTGACAACGTATTTAGAAGTTTTTCCTTGGGCAACCGAAACTGAAATTACCTTCGGTTTTAGATCCTACTCGGATGCTCACACTCCTATGTGGCTCCTCAATTCATTTGAACAAGTCCTTGACTAGAGTGGAAAAAACTTTTTGTTAAACCGCCTATAGATGGTTTTCGGAGCGCAAAATTTGACAACGTATTTAGAAGTTTTTCCGTGGGCAACCGAAACTGAAATTACCTTCAGTTTTAGAACCAACTCGGATGCTCACACTCCTACGTGGGTCCTCAATTCATTTGCACAAGCTCTTGACTAGAGTGGAAAACACTTTTTGATAAACCGCTTATAGATAGTTTTCTGAGCGCAAAATTTGATAACGTATTTAGAAGTTTTTTGCTGGGCAGCCGAAACTGAAATTACCTTCGGTTTTAGATCCTACTCGGATGCTCACACTCCTATGTGGGTCCTCAATTCATTTGAACAAGTCCTTGACTAGAGTGGAAAACACTTTGTTAAACCGCCTATAGATGGTTTTCGGAGCGCAAAATTTGACAACGTATTTAGAAGTTTTTCCCTGGGCGACCGAAACTGAAATTACTTTTGGCTTTAGATCCTACTCGGATGCTCACACTCCTATGTGGGTCCTCAATTCATTTGAACAAGTCCTTGAGTAGAGTGGAAAACACTTTTTGTTAAACCGCCTGTAGATGGTTTTCGGAGCGCAAAATTTGACAACGTATTTAGAATTTTTTCCTGGGCGACCGAAACTGACATTAACTTCGGCCTTAGAACCTACTTGGATGCTCACACTCCTACATGGGTCCTCAATTCATTTGAACAAGCCCTTGACTAGAGTGGAAAACTCTTTTTTATAAACCGCTCATCGATAGTTTTCTGAGCGCAAAATTTGACAACGTATTCAGAAGTTTTCCCCTGGTCAACCGAAACTGAAATTACCTTCGGTTTTAGAAACTACTCGGACGCTCACACTCCTACGTGGATCCTCAATTAATTTGAACAAGCCCTTGACTAGAGCGGGAAAAACTTTTTGATAAGCCGCTTATAGATAGTTTTCTGAGAGCAAAATTTGACAACTTATTTAGAAGTTTTTGCCTGGGCAACCGAAACTGAAATTACCTTCGGTTTTAGATCCTACTCGGATGCTTACACTCCTACGTGGGTCCTCAATTCATTTGAACAAGCCCTTGACTAGAGTGGAAAACACTTTTTGATAAACCGCTTATAGATAGTTTTCTGAGAGCAAAATTTGACAACGTATTTAGAAGTTTTTCCCTGGGCAACCGAAAGTGAAATTACCTTCGGTTTTAGATCCTACTCGTATGCTTACACTCCTACGTGGGTCCTCAATTCATTTGAACAAGTCCTTGACTAGAGTGGAAAACACTTTTTGTTAAACCGCCTGTAGATGGTTTTCGGAGCGCAAAATTTGACAACGTATTTAGAAGTTTTTTCCTGGGCGACCGAAACTGACATTAACTTCGGCCCTAGAACCTACTCGGATGCTCACACTCCTATATGGGTCCTCATTTCATTTGAACAAGCCCTTGACTAGAGTGAAAAACTCTTTTTGATATACCGCTCATCGATAGTTTTCTCAGCGCAAAATTTGACAACGTATTTAGAAGTTTTCCCCTGGGCAACCGAAACTGAAATTACCTTCGGATTTAGAACCAACTCGGATGCTTACACTCCTACGTGGGTCCTCAATTCATTTGAACAAGTCCTTGACTAGAGTGGAAAGCAGTTTTTGATAAACCGCTTACAGATAGTTTTCTGAGCGCAAAATTTGACAACGTAATTAGAAGTTTTTCCCTGGACAGCCGAAACTGAAATTACCTTCGGTTTTAGATCCTACTCGGATGCTTACACTCCTACGTGAGTCCTCAATTCATTTGAACAAGCCCTTGACCAGAGTGGAAAACACTTTTTGATAAACCGCTTATAGATAGTTTTCTGAGCGCAAAATTTGAAAATGTATTTAGAAGTTTTTCCCTGGGCAGCCGAAACTGAAATTACTTTCGGCTTTAGATCCTACTCGGATGCTCACACTCCTATGTGGGTCCTCAATTCATTTGAACAAGTCCTTGACTAGAGTGGAAAACACTTTTTGTTAAACCGCCTGTAGATGGTTTTCGGAGCGCAAAATTTGACAACGTATTTAGAAGTTTTTTCCTGGGCGACCGAAACTGACATTAACTTCGGCCTTAGAACCTACTCGGATGCTCACACTTCTACATGGGTCCTCATTTCATTTGAACAAGCCCTTGACTAGAGTGGAAAACTCTTTTTGATAAACCGCTCATCGATAGTTTTCTCAGCGCAAAATTTGACAACGTATTTAGAAGTTTTCCCCTGGGCAACCGAAACTGAAATTACCTTCGGATTTAGAACCAACTCGGATGTTTACACTCCTACGTGGGTCCTCAATTCATTTGAACAAGTCCTTGACTAGAGTGGAAAGCACTTTTTGATAAACCGCTTATAGATAGTTTTCTGAGCGCAAAATTTGACAACGTAATTAGAAGTTTTTACCTGGACAGCCGAAACTGAAATTACCTTCGGTTTTAGATCCTACTCGGATGCTTACACTCCTACGTGAGTCTTCAATTCATTTGAACAAGCCCTTGACTAGAGTGGAAAACACTTTTTGATAAACCGCTTATAGATAGTTTTCTGAGCGCAAAATTTGACAACGTATTTAGAAGTTTTTCCCTGGGCAGCCGAAACTGAAATTACCTTCGGCTTTAGAGCCTACTCGGATGCTCACACTCCTATGTGGGTCCTCAATTCATTTGAACAAGTCCTTGACTAGAGTGGAAAACACTTTTTGTTAAACCGCCTGTAGATGGTTTTTGGGAGCGCAAAATTTGACAACGTATTTAGAAGTTTTTTCCTGGGCGACCGAAACTGACATTAACTTCGGCCTTAGAACCTACTCGGATGCTCACACTTCTACATGGGTCCTCATTTCATTTGAACAAGCCCTTGACTAGAGTGGAAAACTCTTTTTGATAAACCGCTCATCGATAGTTTTCTCAGCGCAAAATTTGACAACGTATTTAGAAGTTTTCCCCTGGGCAACCGAAACTGAAATTACCTTCGGATTTAGAACCAACTCGGATGCTTACACTCCTACGTGGGTCCTCAATTCATTTGAACAAGTCCTTGACTAGAGTGGAAAGCACTTTTTGATAAACCGCTTATAGATAGTTTTCTGAGCGCAAAATTTGACAACGTAATTAGAAGTTTTTACTTGGACAGCCGAAACTGAAATTACCTTCGGTTTTAGATCCTACTCGGATGCTTACACTCCTACGTGAGTCTTCAATTCATTTGAACAAGCCCTTGACTAGAGTGGAAAACACTTTTTGATAAACCGCTTATAGATAGTTTTCTGAGCGCAAAATTTGACAACGTATTTAGAAGTTTTTCCCTGGGCAGCCGAAACTGAAATTACCTTCGGCTTTAGAGCCTACTCGGATGCTCACACTCCTATGTGGGTCCTCAATTCATTTGAACAAGTCCTTGACTAGAGTGGATAACACTTTTTGATAAACCGCTTATAGATAGTTCTCTGAGCGCAAAATTTGACAACGTAATTAGAAGTTTTTCCCTGGGCAGCCGAAACTGAATTTAACTTCGGTTTCGGATCCTACTCGGATGCTCACACTCCTATGTGGGTCCTCAATTCATTTGAACAAGTCCTTGACTAGAGTGGAAAACAATTTTGTTAAACCGCCTATAGATGGTTTTCGGAGCGCAAAATTTGACAACGTATTTAGAAGTTTTTTCCTGGGCGACCGAAACTTACATTAACTTCGGCTTTAGAACCTACTCGGATGCTCACACTCCTACATGGGTCCTCAATTCATTTGAACAAGTCCTTGACTAGAGTGGAAAACACTTTTGTTAAACCGCCTATAGATGGTTTTCGGAGCGCAAAATTTAACAACGTATTTAGAAGTTTTTTCCTGGGCGACCGAAACTGAAATTACTTTTGGTTTTAGAGCCTACTCGGATGCTCACACTCCTACGTGGGTCCTCAATTCATTTGAACAAGCCCTTCACTAGAGTGGAAAACACTTTTTTATAAACCGCTTATCGATAGTTTTCTGAGCGCAAAATTTGACAACGTATTTAGAAGTTTTCCCTGGGCAACCGAAACTGAAATTACTTTTGGTTTTAGAGCCTACTCGGATGCTCACACTCCTACGTGGGTCCTCGATTCATTTGAACAAGCCCTTCACTAGAGTGGAAAACACTTTTTGATAAACCGCTTATCGATAGTTTTCTGAGCGCAAAATTTGACAACGTATTTAGAAGTTTTTCCCTGGGCAACCGAAACTGAAATTACTTTTGGTTTTAGAGCCTACTCGGATGCTCACACTCCTACCTGGGTCCTCAATTCATTTGAACAAGCCCTTCACTACAGTGGAAAACACTTTTTTATAAACCGCTTATCGATAGTTTTCTGAGCGCAAAATTTGACAACGTATTTAGAAATTTTTCCCTGGGCAACCGAAACTGAAATTACTTTTGGTTTTAGATCCTGCTCGGATGCTCACACTCCTATGTGTGTCCTCAATTCATTTGAACAAGTCTTTGACTAGAGTGGTAAACACTTTTTGTTAAACCGCGAATAGACAATTTTCTGAGCGCAAAATTTGACAACGTATTTAGAAGTTCTTCCCTGGGCAACTGAAACTGAAATTACCTTCGGTTTTAGATCTTACTAGGATGCTCACACTCCTATGTGGGTCCTCAATTCATTTGAACAAGTCCTTGACTAGAGTGGAGAACACTTTGTTAAACCGCCTATAGATGGTTTTCGGAGCGCGAAAATTTGACAACGTATTTAGAAGTTTTTTCCTGGGCGACCGAAACTGACATTACTTTCGGCTTTAGAACCTACTCTGATGCTTACACTCCTACGTGGGTCCTCAATTCATTTGAACAAGCCCTTGACTAGAGTGGAAAACACTTTGATAAACCGCTTATAGATAGTTTTCTGAGCGCAAAATTTGACAACGTATTTAGAAGTTTTCCCTGGGCAGCCGAAACTGAAATTACCTTCGGTTCTAGATCCTACGCGGATGCTCACAATCTTATGTGGGTCCTCAATTCATTTGAACAAGTCCTTGACTAGAGTGGAAAACACTTTTTGTTAAACCGCCTATAGATGGTTTTCGGAGCGCAAAATTTGACAACGTATTTAGAGGTTTTTTCCTGGGCAACCGAAACTGACATTACCTTCGGCTTTAGAAACTACTCGGATGCTTACACTCCTACGTGGGTCCTAAATTCATTTGAACAAGCCCTTGACTAGAGTGGAAAACACTTTTTGATAAACCATTTATAGATAGTTTTCTGATCGCAAAATTTGACAACGTATTTAGAAGCTTTTCCCTGGGCCGCCGAAACTGAAATTACCTTCGGTTTTAGATCCTACTCGGATGCTCACACTGCTATGTGGGTCCTCAATTCATTTGAACAAGCCCTTGACTAGAGTGGAAAACACTTTTTGTTAAGCCGCCTATAGATGGTTTTCGGAGCGCAAAATTTGACAACGTATTTAGACGTTTTTTCCTGGGCGACCGAAACTGACTTTACCTTCGGCTTTAGAACCTGCTTGGATGCTCACACTCCTACGTGGATCCTCAATTCATTTGCACAAGCCCTTGACTAGAGTGGAAAAGACTTTTTGATAAACCTCTTATAGATAGTTTTCGGAGCGCAAAATTTGACAACGTATTCAGAAGTTTTTTCCTGGGCAACCGAAACTGAAACTACTTTCGGTTTTAGAGCCTACTCGGATGCTCACACTCCTATGTGTGTCCTCAATTCATTTGAACAAGTCCTTGACTAGAGTGGAAAACACTTTTCGTTAAACCTTCAATAGACAATTTTCTGAGCGCAAAATTTGACAACGTATTTAGAAGTTTTTCCCTGGGCAACCGAAACTGACTTTACCTTCTGTTTTAGATCCTACTCGGATGCTCACACTCCTATGTGGGTCCTCAATTCATTTGGACAAGTCCTTGACTAGAGTGGAAAACACTTTTTGATAAACCTCTTATAGATAGTTTTCGGAGCGCAAAATTTGACAACGTACTTAGAAGTTTTTCCCTGGGCAACCGAAACTGAAATTAACTTCGGTTTTAGATCCTACTCGGATGCTCACACTCCTGTGTGGGTCCTCAATTCATTTGAACAAGTCCTTGACTAGAATGGAAAACACTTTGTTAAACCGCCTATAGATGGTTTTCGGAGCGCAAAATTTGACAACGTATTTAGAAGTTTTTCCGTGGGCAACCGAAACTGAAATTGCCTTCGGTTCTAGAACCTACTCAAATGCTCACACTTCTACGTGGGCTCTCAATTCATTTGAACAAGTCCTTGACTAGAGTGGAAAACACTTTTTGTTAAACCGACTATAGATGGTTTTCGGAGCGCAAAATTTGACAACGTATTCAGAAGTTTTTTCCTGGGCAACCGAAACTGAAATTAATTTCGGTTTTAGAGCCTACTCGGATGCTCACACTCCTATGTGTGTCCTCAATTCATTTGAACAAGTCCTTGAATAGAGTGGAAAACACTTTTCGTTAAACCTTCAATAGACAATTTTCTGAGCGCAAAATTTGACAACGTATTCAGAAGTTTTTTCCTGGGCAACCGAAACTGAAATTAATTTCGGTTTTAGAGCCTACTCGGATGCTCACACTCCTATGTGGGTCCTCAATTCATTTGAACAAGTCCTTGACTAGAGTGGAAAACATTTTTTGATAAACCGCTTATAGATAGTTTTCGGAGCGCACAATTTGACAACGTACTTAGAAGTTTTTCCCTGGGCAACCGAAACTGAAATTACCTTCGGTTTTAGATCCTACTTGGATGTTCACACTCCTGTGTGGGTCCTAAATTCAATTGAACAAGTCCTTGACTAGAGTGGAAAACACTTTGTTAAACCGCCTATAGATGGTTTTCGGAGCGCAAAATTTGACAACGTACTTAGAAGTTTTTCCCTGGGCAACCGAAACTGACTTTACCTTCGGTTTTAGATCCCACTCGGATGCTCACACTCCTATGTGGGTCCTCAATTCATTTGAACAAGTCCTTGACTAGAGTGGAAAACACTTTTTGATAAACCGCTATTAGATAGTTTTCGGAGCGCAAAATTTGACAACGTACTTAGAAGTTTTTCCCTGGGCAACCGAAACTGAAATTACCTTCGATTTTAGATCCTACTCGGATGCTCACACTCCTGTGTGGGTCCTAAATTCAATTGAACAAGTCCTTGACTAGAGTGGAAAACACTTTGTTAAACCGCCTATAGATGGTTTTCGGAGCGCAAAATTTGACAACGTATTTAGAAGTTTTTCCGTGGGCAACCGAAACTGAAATTGCCTTCGGTTCTAGAACCTACTCGAATGCTCACACTCCTACGTGAGTCCTCAATTCATTTGAACAAGTCCTTGAATAGAGTGGAAAACACTTTTTGTTAAACCGCCTATAGATGGTTTTCGGAGCGCAAAATTTGACAACGTATTCAGAAGTTTTTTCGTGGGCAACCGAAACTGACTTTACCTTCTGTTTTAGATCCTACTCGGATGCTCACACTCCTATGTGGGTCCTCAATTCATTTGAACAAGTCCTTGACTAGAGTGGAAAACACTTTTCGTTAAACCTTCAATAGACAATTTTCTGAGCGCAAAATTTGACAACGTATTTAGAAGTTTTTCCCTGGGCAACCGAAACTGAAATTACCTTCTGTTTTAGATCCTACTCGGATGCTCACACTCCTATGTGGGTCCTCAATTCATTTGAACAAGTCCTTGAATAGAGTGGAAAACACTTTTTGTTAAACCGCCTATAGATGGTTTTCGGAGCGCAAAATTTGACAACGTATTCAGAAGTTTTTTCCTGGGCAACCGAAACTGACTTTACCTTCTGTTTTAGATCCTACTCGGATGCTCACACTCCTATGTGGGTCCTCAATTCATTTGAACAAGTCCTTGACTAGAGTGGAAAACACTTTTCGTTAAACCTTCAATAGATAGTTTTCTGAGCGCAAAATTTGACAACGTATTTAGAAGTTTTTCCCTGGGCAGCCGAAACTGAAATTACCTTCGGCTTTAGAGCCTACTCGGATGCTCACACTCCTATGTGGGTCCTCAATTCATTTGAACAAGTCCTTGACTAGAGTGGAAAACACTTTTTATTAAACCGCCTATAGATGGTTTTCGGAGCGCAAAATTTGACAACGTATTCAGAAGTTTTTTCCTGGGCAACTGAAACTGAAATTACCTTCTGTTTTAGATCCTACTCGGATGCTCACACTCCTATGTGGGTCCTCAATTTATTTGAACAAGCCCTTGACTAGAGTGGAAAACACTTTTTGATAAACCGCTTATAGATAGATTTCTGAGCGCAAAATTTGACAACGTATTTAGAAGTTTTTCCCTGGGAAACCGAAACTGAAATTACCTACTGTTTTAGATCCTACTCGGATGCTCACACTCGTATGTGGGTCCTCAATTCATTTGAACAAGTCCTTGACTAGAGTGGAAAACACTTTTTGTTAAACCGCCTATAGATGCTTTTCGGAGCGCAAAATTTGACAACGTATTTAGTTAGAAGTTTTTTCCTGGGCGACCGAAACTGATATTACCTTCGGCTTAAGAACCTATTCGAAAGCTTACACTCCTACGTAGGTCCTCAATTCATTTGAACAAGCCCTTGACTAGAGTGGAAAACACTTTTCGATAAACCGCTTATAGATAGATTTCTGAGCGCAAAATTTGACAACGTATTTAGAAGTTTTTCCCTGGGCAACCGAAACTGAAATTACCTTCTGTTTTAGATCCTACTCGGATGCTCACACTCGTATGTGGGTCCTCAATTCATTTGAACAAGTCCTTGACTAGAGTGGAAAACACTTTTTCTTAAACCGCCAATAGAGAGTTTTCGGAGCGCAAAATTTGACAACGTATTTAGAAGTTTTTCCCTGGGCAACCAAAACTGAAACTACCTTCGGTTTTAGATCCTACTCGGATGCTCACATTTCTACATATGGGCCCTCAGTTTATTTTAATTACTTGGGCTCTTAACTTTCCTTACTATAGTAAGAAGTTCCAGTACTGCAATTACAACAACCGAGAACATACCTTAATTTCTTAAATTGCAACTTTGCCACCATTTTTACAGTTGGTTGAACTAAAGAAGTCTATTACCTCATTGTAGCGCTGTAAAAACAAAAGTTAATTGTTTAATTTTGATAAAGTAAAGTGCATTTTGATAAAGAGGGGCATTGGACAACGAAACGAATCAGGCGTACAAGAGTAGCGCCAACAAACAACTCAGGCGTACAAGAGTAGCGCCAACAAACAACTCAGGCGTACAAGAGTAGCGCCCCTAACACACATCAAAATTGCACGCATGCTACTAATACGAACACTTCTTGTTTGTTACACCAAATGCATTGCACATGGTTTCAATACACGGCTCAGTTAAATTAAATTAACTGATTGAATAATTGATTTCAACTCACCCAATTCAGTTGACAGTAGCTTCTTCAGAAGAGGAATAGCGATGACAGAAGTAACAACAACAGCGTAAGTGCACAAGTTATCAACAAGAGATCTGAAAAGGGTTGAGGCTATTACATATTTAGGAGACAGCATTACACAAATGACCAACATTATCCCGAAAAGGACTAATATAATTGTTACAACACACTCCAAAAAACCCTCAGCGCACCAACATCCCCAACATGGGGTGCACCAAAGCCCTGCAAGGGGGGAAACCGACTAACCGGCGTCTCAACGGGACAAGGGGCCAGGGTGCACCTCATGGGGCTAGAAGCCCTCACCTTAAATTAATAGTAATATATAATTATGACTATAACAATAACAATGATAATAATAAAAATAACAACGTCATGAACTTAAAAGATCCAACCAGTTGAAATAATCTGAAACACTGAAATTTGCAGTCTAACTCGAGATATAACAAGTTAAATATCGTACGCAAAGTAGTGTTTCTCTCCTCAGGAGGTCAAACTGGGGTCAACTTTCCTGGCCAATTTCTCAAAAACGGCTGAACAAAAACAAACGCCTTAGTACCAATTGTAGCACTGCTCAAGACACGCATTAAAAAATGAGCCCAATCGGTGCATTCTTCGAGGAGTTATAGCAAAAATAAGGTACCGTACCAACTGACCCAAGAAGAGAGATACCCCACATTCAGAGCTAAAATTGACCATCAAAACTTCATAAAATGAGGTAGAAAATATATATGGGGAGATTTGCCATTACAAATGGAGTTCAACGAGCCTATTCGTGGAGTCAAAGTAATGAATTTCAACATTTCACATGTAGAAACGTGAAACGTACCAGTCACTTACTGATGAAAATGACCGTATGTTTCTTGGCCAATTTCTCGAAAACGGCTGAAAGAAACAAAACGCTATTTACAGGGATTCAAGTACGGCTCAAGCTGAGTTCAAATCAATAAACAGATCAAAATCGGTTCACTCTACGAGGAGATATTCCAACATCAAGGTACCGTACCAAATGATCAAAATGACCTATTTCTGGTCCTGTTTCTGTTCTATAACCGATAACAACTCATTATAACTACCTGTAAAATATATATGGGGACAATCCCCATCATCGATCGAGTCTAACGAACTAACTGTCCAGTCTAAAATAGCCAGTCTTGTTGATCTAATATGTAGCTTCACGAAAAGTACCGGACACGAATTGGCCAAAATGGAGGTAAGTGTCCTGGCCAACTTCTCAAAAACGGCTGAAAGAAACAAAACGCTATTTACAGTGATTCAAGTACGGCTCAAGCTGAGTTCAAATCAACAAATAGATCAAAAATCGGTTCACTCTAGGAGGAGAAATTCTAACATAAAGGTGCCGTACCAAATGACTAAATAGGACAAGTACTGGTCACGAATCGCCAAAATTCACCACCCGAACTACGGAAAACTACATACAAAATATATATGGGTAGACTCCCCATTAACTGGGGATTCTAAAACACTAACACTTGTTGGGTAAATCGCGTGTTTTGTTGTACCGAAATTTGGGTCAACCAGAACAGCCCAAAAATTCGACTTTTTTGAACTTTAAACATTAATAACTTTCTGATAAGGCCGATTTGAGAGACCAACCAAATACTGCAAGCAAGAGGGGTTCATAGACAACAAAATGCGACCACTCCCGTTTAATTTGGTTCAGTACTTTGGAAGATATTAACAAAATACTGTTTTATACCCCAATTTTTGGGCTATCAGCGAAGCCCAAAATCTCCGGAACCGACGTAAAACAAGGTGAAACAGCGTTGCCGGAGTACTTGTGGGTGTAATTATGGTCCACTTCCATCTTCTGGGTCACAGAAAACCTTCATGGGGAGGTGGGAAAAAATTTCCCACCTCGCCATGAAGGCTATGATGTTTTGTGTGTTTTGACACAAAACAACACTCACCAAAATTTGCCGAAATCATGAAAAAAGAAAATTTGTTGAGTTAACCGCATTAAAAGGTACAAATAGCTTCAGGAACTTAAATAGTGCCTAGAAAACACAAAAAGCACACCAGAAAAATTGTTCAATTGGGCAAAACACCACTTAGCCATTAAATTTGAGAAATTATTTGTTTTTCCGCGCGGTTTGGCTCCTACAGGACAAAAACGGCCGTTTCAACGCCACAAAACTGTACAGAAATATGTATAGGGATACTCTCCACTATCCAAAGACTCTAAGGAACACTAATATGTAGGGTTACTATGTTTTTTTGGGTTCGAATTTTAGGTGATACCAACATGACCTCATGTTTCAACGTTTTTTTTTAATTGAACTTGAATCACTTTTTCACCGTTCCGATTATAAAGACCACTCACTTGGCATGCAAGAACGGATCAGTACCAACAAAACGCGAACTTGATTGTTCAATTTGGTACAGTTGTTTGGAAAAAATGATCAAATATTTGCGCCATACCCCATTCTTTGGGTTCCTGATACACCTAACTTTTTCGCAAATTCTGGGAAAACTACAAAAACCTGGGGCTCCCACGTAATTTTGGGAGCACAATAAGTTCAATTGGTAGCTACTGGATACCAGAAGCCTGTACCGCGAAGTGAGAAAATATTCCCACCTCACCATAGAAGCCAGGGTTTTTCAGAGAAAAAATTGGATTAAGGCAATAAATATCATAAGCTGGAATGTACTGGATGCTGTATTATGATCTTTTTAGTGCTTACCGCGTCATTCACGCTTTGTGTAAACAGATTAAACCATTGAAATAATCATTTTAGTATGTTTGTGGAAAACAGCATTTCGAATACGTTATCGACGGCAAAGTTTATATGAAACTTTCCGTAAAGGATCGGGAGAAAAATTATTTTTAGGCAAAAAGTATTGAACCGCATTTTTGTCTTTCAACTGTTGGAAACTTTCAGTAGGAGTGCCGCTCTGCTATAAGTTTAGTTTAGAACGGATTAAAAGGGTGACATATTTGACCATTTACGATTTTCGCCAGGTACACCTTGAATCAGTGAAAAATGTTATATTATCGCAAGTCAAAACGTTTGATCGACATTTTTACTCGAAATTTAACTTTTTATCAGTCTCCGAATTATATTGAAAACAGTTGTTTGCGATACTTGCAACTTAATAATGATTCAAAGTTAAGGGACTCATAGAAAACTCTCATTTAAAGAGAAAATTTTGGATTGAATCCTTATTTATCAAAAGCTAGAACGTACTGGATGCTTTTGTAAGAAGTTTTTAGTGCTTATCCTGTCATTCACGCTTGGGATGAACAGTATAAAACAATGAACTGATCATTGAACTATTTTTGTGGAAACGAGTATTTCAAATACGTTATCCACGGCAAAGTTCATATGAATCTTTCCGTAAAGGCTTGAGAGAACTTTCTTCAGGCAAAAAATATTGGGACCCCATTTTTTGTCTTTAAACTGTGTGAAAACTTCCGTATGAGTGCCTTTCTGCTATAGGTTGACTTTAAAACGGATTAGAAGGTTGAGATATCTGATCATTTACGATTTTCGCCACGTACACCTTGAATCAGTGAAAAATGTTATGTTATCGCAAGCCAAAACGTTTGGTCAACATTTTTACTGGAATTTTGTCTTTTTATCAGTCTCAAAAGAGTACTGAAATTTTATTTTTGCGGTACTTGCAACATAATAATAATTTCATTGTGAATGGAGTCACAGAGAAGTCTCATTTACAGAAAAAAATGGGATTAAATCATTATATATCATACGCTGGAACGTACTGGGTGCATTTGTATGAACTTCTTTAGTGCTTACCACATCATTCACCCTTGGGGTGAACAGCATAAACCATTGAACTGATCATTGAACTAGTTTTGTGGAAACGAGTATTTCAAACATGTTATCCACGGCAAAGTTCATATGAATCTTTCCGTAAAGGCTTGAGAGAACTTTCTTCAGGCAAAAAATATTGGGACCCCATTTTTGTCTTTAAACTGTGTGAAAACTTCCGTATGAGTGCCTTTCTGCTATAGGTTGACTTTAGAACCGATTAGAAGGTTGAGATATCTGATCATTTACGATTTTCGCCACGTACACCTTGAATCAGTGAAAAATGTTATGTTTTCGCAAGTGAAAACGTTTGATCAACATTTTTACAGGAATTTTGTCTTTTTATCAGTCTCTAAAGAGTAGTAAAATTTGATTTTTGCGGCACTTGCAACATAATAACGATTCAAAGTGAATGTACTTACAGAAAAGTCTCAATTACAGAGAAAAAACTGGATTAAATCATTATATATCATACGCTGGAACGTACTGGATGCTTTTGTATGAATTTTTTCTTAGTGCTTATCACATCATTCACGCTTGGTTTGAAAAGAGTAAACCATTGAACTGATCATTGAACTATTTTTGTGGAAACGAGTAATTCAAATATGTTATCCAAGGCAAAGTTCATATGAATCCTCCCGTAAAGGCTTGAGAAAAATTTTCTTAAGGCAAAAAATATTGGAACCCCTTTTTTGTCTTTAAACGGTTTGAAAACTTCCGCTGAAGTGCCATTCTGCTATAGGTTGACCTTAGAACCGATTAGAAATTTGAGATATCTGATCATTTGCGATTTTCGCCACGTACACCTTGAATCAGTGAAAAATGTTTTGTTATCGCAAGTCAAAACGTTTGATCGACATTTTTACTCGAACTTTAACTTTTTAACAGTCTCCGAATTATATTGAAAACAGTTGTTTACGGTACTTGCAACATAATAAGGATTCAAAGTTAAGGGACTCATAGAAAACTCTCATTTAAAGAGAAAATTTTGGATTGAATACTTATTTATCAAAAGCTAGAACGTACTGGATGCTTTTCTGAGAAGTTTTTAGTGCTTATCCTGTCATTCACGCTTGGGGTGAACAGTATAAACCAATGAACTGATCATTGAACTATTTTTGTGGAAATGAGTATTTCAAATACGTTATCCACGGCAAAGTTCATATGAATCTTTCCGTAAAGGCTTGAGAGAACTTTCTTCAGGCAAAAAATATTGGGACCCCATTTTTTGTCTTTCAACTGTGTGAAAACTTCCTTATGAGTGCCTTTCTGCTATAGGTTGACTTAAAAACGGATTAGAAGGTTGAGATATCTGATCATTTACGATTTTCGCCACGTACACCTTGACTCAGTGAAAAATGTCATGTTATCGCAAGCCAAAACGTTTGGTCAACATTTTTACTGGAATTTTGTCTTTTTAACAGTCTCAAAAGAGTACTGAAATTTTATTTTTGCGGTACTTGCAACATAATAATAATTTCATTGTGAATGGAGTCACAGAGAAGTCTCATTTACAGAAAAAAATTGGATTAAATCATTATATATCATACGCTGGAACGTACTGGGTGCATTTGTATGAACTTCTTTAGTGCTTACCACATCATTCACCCTTGGGGTGAACAGCATAAACCATTCAACTGATCATTGAACTAGTTTTGCGGAAACGAGTATTTCAAATATGTTATCCACGGCAAAGTTCATATGAATCTTTCCGTAAAGGCTTGAGAGAAAAATTTTCTTAAGGCAAAAAATATTGGAACTCCTTTTTTGTCTTTAAACGGTGTGAAAATTTCCGTTGGAGTGCCGTTCTGCTATAGGTTGACTTTAGAACCGATTAGAAGGTTGAGATATCTGATCATTTACGATTTTCGCCACGTACACCTTGAATCAGTGAAAAATGTTATGTTATCGCAAGTCAAAACGTTTGATCAACATTTTTACAGGAATTTTGTCTTTTTATCAGTCTCAAAAGAGTAGTAAAATTTGATTTTTGCGGTACTTGCAACATAATAATGATTCAAAGTGAATGGACTGACAGAAAAGTCTCAATTACAGAGAAAAAACTGGATTAAATCATTATATATCATACGCTGGAACGTACTGGATGCTTTTGTATGAATTTTTTCTTAGTGCTTATCACATCATTCACGCTTGATATGAAAAGAGTAAACCATTGAACTGATCATTGAACTATTTTTGTGGAAATGAGTAATTCAAATATGTTATCCAAGGCAAAGTTCATATGAATCTTTCCGTAAAGGCTTGAGAGAAAAATTTTCTTAAGGCAAAAAATATTGGAACCCCTTTTTTGTCTTTAAACGGTTTGAAAAATTCTGTTGGAGTGCCGTTCTGCTATAGGTTGACTTTAGAACCGATTAGAAGGTTGAGATATCTGATCATTTACGATTTTCGCCACGTACACCTTGAATCAGTGAAAAATGTTATGTTATCGCAAGTCAAAACGTTTGATCAACATTTTTACAGGAATTTTGTCTTTTTATCAGTCTCTAAAGTGTAGTAAAATTTGATTTTTGCGGCACTTGCAACAAAATAATGATTCAAAGTGAATGGACTTAGCGAAAAGTCTCAATTACAGAGAAAAAACTGGATTAAATCATTATATATCATACGCTGGAACGTACTGGATGCTTTTGTATGAATTTTTTTTAGTGCTTATCACATCATTCAAGCTTGGTATGAAAAGAGTAAACCATTGAACTGATCATTGAACTATTTTTGTGGAAATGAGTAATTCAAATATGTTATCCAAGGCAAAGTTCATATGAATCTTTCCGTAAAGGCTTGAGAGAAAAATTTTCTTAAGGCAAAAAAAATTGGAACCCCTTTTTTGTCTTTAAACGGTTTGAAAACTTCTGTTGGAGTGCCGTTCTGCTAAAGGTTGACTTTAGAACCGATTAGAAGGTTGAGATATCTGATCATTTACGATTTTCGCCACGTACACCTTGAATCAGTGAAAAATGTTATGCTATCGCAAGTCAAAACGTTTGATCAACATTTTTACAGGAATTTTGTCTTTTTATCAGTCTCAAAAGAGTAGTAAACTTTGTTTTTCAAGGCACTTTCAACATAATCATAATTTCATAGTGAATGGAGTCACAGAAAAGTTTCATTTACAGAAAAAAAATTGGATTAAATCATTATATATCATACGCTGGAACGTACTGGATGCATTTGTATGAACTTCTTTAGTGCTTACCACATCATTCACCCTTGGGGTGAACAGCATAAACCATTGAACTGATCATTGAACTATTGTTGTGGAAACGAGTATTTCAAATATGTTATCCACGGCAAAGTTCATATGAATCTTTCCGTAAAGACTTGAGAGAAAAATTTTCTTAAGGCAAAAAATATTGGAACCCCTTTTTTGTCTTTAAACGGTGTGAAAACTTCCGCTGAAGTGCCATTCTGCTATAGGTTGACCTTAGAACCGATTAGAAGTTTGAGATATCTGATCATTTACGATTTTCGCCACGTACACCTTGAATCAGTGAAAAATGTTATGTTATCGCAAGTCAAAACGTTTGATCAACATTTTTACAGGAATTTTGTCTTTTTATCAGTCTCAAAAGTGTAGTAAAATTTGTTTTTTGCGACACTTGCAACATAATAATGATTCAAAGTGAATGGACTCACAGAAAAGTCTCAATTACAGAGAAAAAACTGGATTAAATCAAGGATTGCTCTTTGTTAAATAAAAGTTTTTGTTATTTCAAGACATTTTTTGCGAAAATATATTTTTTGATTTAAGATTTGAGGCAAAAATTCCACTTTCACCATTTTTTTAAAACAATAAGTTGCAATTTTCAGTCCCAAATTTTAAAATGCTTTTTAATTGTCTTATAAATTGAGAATCAACTGCTTACTTTTTGAATAAATTTTTTCATCAGATCTTACACGATAAAAATTCTGGTAAGAGGAATGTTTATCTTATAAGATGTCTTATCAGATCTTACAAGATAAAAATTCTGATAAGAGGAATGTTTATCTTATAAGATGTCTTATCAGATCTTACACGATAAAAATTCCTCTTATCAGATCTTACACGATAAAAATTCTGGTAAGAGGAATTTTTATCGTGTAAGATCTGATAAGAAGAATTTTTATCGTGTAAGATCTGATAAGATTTTACACGATAAAAATTCTTAGTCAGCATCTTATCAGATCTTACACGATAAAAATTCCACAATCACTGGGGATCTCACTAATTCTCAGTTTGATAAATTTGTTTAAAATTTTTTCGTAAATCTGCCGTCGCCTTGAAGGTGATATATTCTTCATATAGCACAACAATTTTTTATATAAAAAGCATTTTACATTTAAGAAGAAAAAATTATCCTTTTTCCCTCTTGAAGTAAGACGATCGGATCACAGGGAGAACTATACGTTCGCAAATTGAATAATTGAACTCATTGTCGAAAGATCTTTTCTTTAGTTGCAAATCTGGTTGGTTCTAGAGAAATGTCGGAGATAAACTTTTTTTCGAAGAAACGCCGGTAACAGACATTATATTTAAGAGTTTTACAAAGCCCAAAAACTCAAAATGATGAATAATAGAAAACGCAGCCCACAAACTTCCTTTTTAGGTTTAACAAACGGTCAAAGGGAATCATATCAGGTAACAAAATAATAAAGGTAGATCACTTTTCAAATAATGCAAACAACTTTCACAAGGGCAGTTACAGTAAAATAGTTTTCTCGTAAAATTTTAATGCTAAAAACAAAGCTAATTTGCGCCGAAATTTGAACTTCGGAACAAGATTTTAATTAAAGTGCAGCCACCACTTTTTAGTGAGTGGAGGGAACCATCAAAAACCATTTAAAAATTTGTTTCCCAAAATCAGACTCGACACCTTGTATCCCAATATTAGCAAATAAGAAACATATTCACTTAAAATATGTGCATATGAAAAAAAAAACTATGAATTGTTGATCAAAAACTGATTGTATCAGCCTATTACGGAAAAAACAGAATAACTAATAGGTAGCTACCAAAGTTAGTTTCAAAAATTACTTGCAAACGTCTTTCCTCAAAATCTGCAACTTTTGAATCTTTGTTTAAGCAAGAATTATTGAACTCCCCAGTATAGTTAAAAGAATATGTCTTTATGGCTGAAGATGAAAACATCTGCAACTTTTTGACAAGTTTTGCTGAATTAACTTCAGGTCAGTGTTTAAATTAAACTTTGACCCGACGTTTTCATAATTAATTGGTAAGGAACGACTTTTAAAACTGATGGAGCTTCATCGATGGAATAGTAAAAGCAGGAGGTAAACAGGTGTAGCTTGTTTGAATTGTGTTACATTTGGAGACTTTGATTAAAAGTATTCTATTTTATTTTCACTCTAATCTATACTATTGATTAAATTGATTGGCTTCCAAACATCTATTAGCAATTAAAGTTTGTACGAAACTATACACCTAATCTTACAGATGCAAAAGAATGGAACACATTCTTGCAATGGGTTTCGTTTCTTGACACTTAAACTCAGTTTTGATCCTGGTTTTTTTTCTAGAAATTCCTGTATCACAACTTGCAAAAAATTGTTGATAAAAATGCCGTCAAAACCGCCATCTGACATTTATGCTGCCTTGTAACTAGAGATAAGTTGTTGCTGGTGCTACCAGGCTGTACTATCTTTCTATCTCTTTTTGCTTCTCTTAAAACTAAAAGCAATTTTTAATATCGTTAGTATTTCCTTTTATTTTGCTGGATTTTAATTAGATCGAGAGTCACTTCAGCAGAGTTGTTTATTGTGACTTCTTTAAAACAAACTTTTAAAACTTTTTGTCTCCTGGCTATGCAGTTTTAATCATTTGACACCAAAAACTGTTCTTTTAAAAAATTTCTGCAAAACATTTTCAGAAAATTCCGTTTCAAAAAGAGGAAAGTCTAGTTCAAAAAGATAGAGTAGAATTTTCAATTCATTGAAATTTTCGATTTAATTGATGTTAATACATTTATTTTTTACAATAGATTTTCTAGAAGCCGTTGCCTTTTACTTAACAAATATTGCTGAAAAAAGTTTTAAAAAATTTAATTTTGATCTGAAGCTATCTAAATTATTTAATGTGGAACAATTTCCGAAACTTAATTGGACTTCATGAATACAATAGTAAATGGCGAAATAGACGCGTGTAGTGCGTTTGTGATGTTTTAAAATTTGATTTAGTTAATAAATTTTTATAAACATTAGATTCAATTTGTATTATGCCGTCAAAACTTGCTATCAAAAGATGAAATTTATTGGCTTGAAAACATCAAATTAGCTATAAAATTGTAGAAAATCTACCTACTTAACGTACAGATACAGACGAATGGAACGTTCTTGTCAGTAATATTTTTTGGTACTAAGTCTTAGTTTCGATCCTGCAACTTGTTTTCTAGCCAATCTCTATTGACAACCTACCGCTAATATTGTATTGAAAAAATTGTTCAATGGTGCCATCTGGCATTTTCCTCTGCATTGTAATTAGTAAGTAGATGTTGCTGGTGCATCCAAGATGTACCATTTTTCTACCCCTTTAGCTTCTCAGAAAATTAAAAGCAATAGTAATCATTGCTAGTATTTCCTCTAAACCGCAAATCAGCAAATTGTTTTAATTTATATTCTCAAAAGCAAATCTGCTGTAATTTTTGATCTCATTTAGTTCAGTTTCCATTAAAAAATAAAAGGTCAAGCGCGAAGGGTTAGCGTGGAATTGTTAATGCTTTACATTTGCATAGAAATTGTGCATTTATAGATGCTACTATTAATAACTTTTATCATAGTTTTTCCAGATCCATATAGTATTTAGCTTTGTAGTAGAAAACCGCACTTGAACTATTCCAATGACAAGCTATCAAACTTTGTTCTCAAACTCAGCCTGATGTTGATTTTTTTTAAAAAAATTTATGGATCTTTTCCGTTTTTGCCCCCCCCCCCCCCCCCCAATACGTTATACTCATGCTCCCCCCAGTTACGGAGCACGTGCCATTACATAGTAAATCACTATGTAAAAATATGGCACGTGCGTCTGGGGGGTGCAAATAATATGCGCCCACTAAGCTGGGGGGGGGGGGCACAAACGGAAAAGATCCAAATGTATAAAGAATTGAAAATTAGCAAACTTTAACCAAAAAATTTAGAGTTATATGATAATTGAGGACTTTTTAACTCTGCGAGAAACTTTACGTAAAATAGCCGAGTTGTACTTAACTCAATTCATTTTTGTTGCTAGATAGGGGGAATCAAAAAATTTTGTACCTATGATGAAGCATTAGAAAGTTTGAACTGACCATAAGATCTTTTTCAGCTTGGTTTGGTCTGGCACTTTGGCTGGTACTGCTTTCACCGCCAATGGGCTCCAAAGTCTGGACTTGTCTGTAATTGAACAAAAATATTATCATTCAAAGCTACTTCAATCTTAGGTATAATCTTTCTAAATTACAACCATCACTTACTGTAGGGACTGGCCATTCGGGCTAAAACACAGAAATAATTTTTCTAGATAGAGATGTTTGAAGCTTTGAAACATGTTTCAGAGATATTCACAGTGGTGTAGATTTACCATAATTAAAACGATACAAGGTCTAGAGCTACAAACTGAATCGCCCCCCTTTGCCCCCTCCCCCCCCCCCCCCCCCCCCCTAAAGGGGTGAACACGTTCCATTACATAGTAAACAATTATGCAAAAATATGCACGTGCATTCGGGGGGGGGGGGGGGGGGGTTGCAAATAATATGCACCCACAAAGCTGGGGGGGGGGGGAGCGGGGAGGGAGTAATCCGGGTGTACTAAATACAGGTACGTGCTCTTTAACTGGATGCATAACATATTGAGGGGGGAGGGCGCACAAACGGAAAAGATCTGATTAGTACGCTTCCATTTTTTTCAAGAAAACTCACATTAAAATGTCGACCAATGTGCTTCTAAACATCTGTTTCTGTTTCTCAGCTTCTTTCTTGTGCGCTAAGTTGAGAGTGTTCGACTGTCTCCTGTTGGACTGTCTGCTCTTTTGACTTGTCCCGCCGCCTGACTTTTTGTTCTTCAGCTCAGTCGAGGCCGTCTTCTTCCGGTCCACAGAGGTTATGGGGTCAAGTTTGTGCTTGCCCTTCAGGGGAACTTTCCTTCGATCTGAAAATTGAAAATTTAAGAAGCAATCGACAGTTGGTTATATTTATTCTGTTAATGTTTTGAAACGGATTGTGATGGTTGATATCAAGCGCATTTGATATTTTTTTATCGAGTTACATTTGTGCTGATTATTTTGCACCAAAAAAGACAAATTTATAAACAATTATTTTTGAAAGTTAGCTAGCATTATACTATAAAAATCAATTATCGGTAACCTAAACTATAGATCATCGAAAGATCTTGATATTGTCCTAATCAAGTGATGCCCAATAGTACCCAGGTTGCCCACCGTAGACAAAACTTTGAAAACTTACTAAGACTTATAAGCTGCCATAAAAAACTTACAAAACTTTGTACGGCACCGTATAAGGCCGTAATAAGTTTTCTACGGCACCGTAGCCAACTGATGTAATTACCAATTTGTAAATTCTAAAGTCCTAAAATCGACTTTAAATCTACCGCTTATCTCATACAAGTCACTTTTTCGTCACTTTATGGCACTGGGTATAACTTTTTAAATCTCTGAAAAATTACAAAACTTAGTACGGTGCCGTATAAGGCCGTATCAAGTTTTGTAATTTTTCTAAGATAATTTTTTCGAACTTTAATTTGCTCTGCAGGTAGGCCTGATGGTCAAAAAATTTGTATCGAAACAGTTCGAAATTGCAAAAACCTGTTACGCCTCTTCCAAGGCCGTACCGAACTTTGGAAGTCTAATGATATCTTTTAGAGTTCATGTCATTGATCGAGCAGAAAAAAATTCAACCTTAAAAATCCATCAAAAGCGTCAAAGCTGAGATTTTGTTCCGAAGAAGACCAATGCTTACGTATGTATTAAAAATGATTAGCTCTAAAATGAAGTTCGAAAAAAAATTGCGGTTTATGTGAATCAGATAAAAGTAGCACTTTTTTTAACATGAAACTGTCAGTACCACTTAGATAGCTGGTAAATAATTCCCTAACTACAAGCGCACGGTTTATAAGAAGGAAAAGAAATATTAATGTGTTTGGTTTGCGTTCTGTTCAATTAAATCTGTTCTGGTTTCAGAAAAAAATTTTTATTCAAAGTTTGGCTTATTTGAAAGTTCATTTTCGATTTTTTTTTTTTGACCACTCACAACAACAAAAGTCTTCTTGCAGATCTACAGTCAGATTACTTAAACAATTTACAAGAATGATTTAAGCAGAA
Organism: Convolutriloba macropyga; assembly: GCF_964194025.1. Classification (NCBI taxonomy): domain Eukaryota; kingdom Metazoa; phylum Xenacoelomorpha; order Acoela; family Convolutidae; genus Convolutriloba; species Convolutriloba macropyga. The sequence goes on from NC_134477.1 coordinate 12,069,217, forward strand.
TCATCAAATGCGCAATAATATATACATTTGATTGCTTTAAAAAGGTAAATCAAGATTTTGTATTTTTTTCAAAGTTCTCTATTGTTTTGGCATCTAAATGGCTAATCAACAGTGCAATTTTTCGCGGCTAGGCTATCACTGCATGTACTTTTATTTGTTTGTCCCGAAAATTTTTTGTTGAACGGTATAGTCAAGGACTTGTTCAAATGATTTGAGGGTCTATGTAGGAGTGTCATATTTCTAGTAGGTTCTACTGGTGGGCAAATTGTTGATATAGGTGGTCTGAGAAAAGAGTACTTAATACGTTGTCAAATTTCGAGCTCAAAAGTTGTTCTTGTGCGTTTTCATAAAAAGTGATTTTCAGTATAGTCAAGGACTTGTTCAAATGATTTGAGGGTCTATGTAGGAGTGTCATAGTCCTAGTAGGTTCTACTGGAGGGCTAATTGTTGATCTAGGTGGTCTGAGCAAAAAGTACTTAATACGTTGTCAAATTTCGGGCTCAAAAGTTATTCTTATGTTTTCATAAAAATTGATTTTCAGTATAGTCAAGAACTTGTTCAAATGATTTGAGGGTCTATGTAGGAGTGTCATAGTTCTAGTAGGTTCTACTGGAGGGCTAATTGTTGACATAGGTGGTCTGAGAAAAGAGTACTTAATACGTTGTCAAATTTCGGGCTCAAAAGTTATTCTTGTTCGTTTTCATAAAAAGTGATTTTCGGTATAGTCAAGGACTTGTTCAAATGATTTAAGGGTCTATGTAGGAGTGTCATAGTCCTAGTAGGTTCTACTGGAGGGCTAATTGTTGATCTAGCTGGTCTGAGAAAAAAATACTTAATACGTTGTCAAATTTCGAGCTCAAAAGTTGTTCTTGTGCGTTTTCATAAAAAGTGATTTTCAGTATAGTTAAGGACTTGTTCAAATGAGTTGAGGGTCTATGTAGGAGTGTCATAGTCCTAGTAGGTTCTACTGGAGGGCTAATTGCTGATATAGGTGGTCTGAGAAAAAAGTACTTAATACGTTGTCAAATTTCGAGCTCAAAAGTTATTCTCATGTGTTTTCATACAAAGTGATTTTCGGTATAGTCAAGGACTTGTTCAAATGATTTGAGGGTCTATGTAGGAGTGTCATATTTCTAGTAGGGTTCTACTGGTGGGCAAATTGTTGATATAGGTGGTCTGAGAAAAGAGTACTTAATACGTTGTCAAATTTCGAGCTCAAAAGTTGTTCTTGTGCGTTTTCATAAAAAGTGATTTTCAGTATAGTCAAGGACTTGTTCAAATGATTTGAGGGTCTATGTAGGAGTGTCATAGTCCTAGTAGGTTCTACTGGAGGGCTAATTGTTGATATAGGTGGTCTGAGAACAGAGTACTTAATACGTTGTCAAATTTCGGGCTCAAAAGTTATTCTCATGTGTTTTCATACAAAGTGATTTTCGGTATAGTCAAGGACTTGTTCAAATGATTTGAGGGTCTATGTAGGAGTGTCATATTTCTAGTAGGTTCTACTGGTGGGCAAATTGTTGATATAGGTGGTCTGAGAAAAAAGTACTTAATACGTTGTCAAATTTCGAGCTCAAAAGTTATTCTCATGTGTTTTCATACAAAGTGATTTTCGGTATAGTCAAGGACTTGTTCAAATGATTTGAGGGTCTATGTAGGAGTGTCATATTTCTAGTAGGTTCTACTGGTGGGCAAATTGTTGATATAGGTGGTCTGAAAAAAGAGTACTTAATACGTTGTCAAATTTCGAGCTCAAAAGTTGTTCTTGTGCGTTTTCATAAAAAGTGATTTTCAGTATAGTCAAGGACTTGTTCAAATGATTTGAGGGTCTATGTAGGAGTGTCATAGTCCTAGTAGGTTCTACTGGAGGGCTAATTGTTGATCTAGGTGGTCTGAGAAAAAAGTACTTAATACGTTGTCAAATTTCGGGCTCAAAAGTTATTCTTATGTTTTCATAAAAATTGATTTTCAGTATAGTCAAGAACTTGTTCAAATGATTTGAGGGTCTATGTAGGAGTGTCATAGTTCTAGTAGGTTCTACTGGAGGGCTAATTGTTTATATAGGTGTCTGAGAAAAGAGTACTTAATACGTTGTCAAATTTCGGGCTCAAAAGTTATTCTTATGTTTTCATAAAAAGTGATTTTCGGTATAGTCAAGGACTTGTTCAAATGATTTGAGGGTCTATGTAGGAGTGTCATAGTTCTAGTAGGTTCTACTGGAGGGCAAATTTTTGATCTAGGTGGTCTGAGAAAAGAGTACTCAATACGTTGTCAAATGGGCATTTTTTTAATTCAACATTATTGAGTACGGTATTGAGTACTCTTTTCTCAGACCACCAAGATAAAAAATTAGCCCTCCAGTAGAACCTACTAAGACTATGACACTCCTACATAGACCCTCAAATCATTTGAACAAGTCCTTGACTATACTGAAAATCACTTTTTATGAAAACGCACAAGATTAACTTTTGAGCTCGAAATTTGACAACGTATCAAGTACTTTTTTCTCAGACCACCTAGATCAACAATTAGCCCTCCAGTAGAACCTATTAGGGCTATGACACTCCTACATAGACCTTCAAATCATTTGAACAAGTCCTTGACTATACTGAAAATCACTTTTTATGAAAACGCAAAATAAATTTTGAGCTCGAAATTTGACAATGTATTAAGTACTTCTTTCTGAGACCACCTAGATCAACAATTAGCCCTCCAGTAGAACCTACTAGGACTGTGACACTCCTACATAGACCCTCAAATCATTTGAACAAGTCCTTGACTGTACTGAAAATCACTTTTTAAGAAAACGCACAAGAATAACTTTTGAGCTCGTAATTTAACAACGTATTCAGACCACCTAGATCAACAATAAGCCCTCCAGTAGAACCTAGTAGGACTATGACACTCCTACATAGACCTTCAAATTATTTGAACAAGTCCTTGACTATACTGAAAATCACTTTTAATAAAAACGCACAAGAATAACTTTTGAGCTCGTAATTTAACAACGTATGAAGTACTTTTTTCTCAGATCACCTAGATCAACAGTTAGCCCTCCAGTAGAACCTACTAGGGCTATGACACTCCTACATAGAGCTTCAAATCATTTGAACAAGTCCTTGACTATACTGAAAATCACTTATTATGAAAACGCACAAGAACAACTTTTGAGCTCGAAATTTGACAACGTATTAAGTACTCTTTTTTCAGACCACCTATATCAACAATTTGCCCACCAGTAGAACCTACTAGAAATATGACACTCCTACATAGACCCTCAAATCATTTGAACAAGTCCTTGACTATACCGAAAATCACTTTGTATGAAAACACATGAGAATAACTTTTGAGCTCGAAATTTGACAACGTATTAAGTACTTTTTTCTCAGACCACCTAGATCAGCAATTAGCCCTCCAGTAGAACCTACTAAGACTATGACACTCCTACATAGACCCTCAAATCATTTGAACAAGTCCTTGACTATACTGAAAATCACTTTTTATGAAAACGCACAAGATTAACTTTTGAGCTCGAAATTTGACAACGTATCAAGTACTTTTTTCTCAGACCACCTAGATCAACAATTAGCCCTCCAGTAGAACCTATTAGGGCTATGACACTCCTACATAGACCTTCAAATCATTTGAACAAGTCCTTGACTATACTGAAAATCACTTTTTATGAAAACGCAAAATAAATTTTGAGCTCGAAATTTGACAATGTATTAAGTACTTCTTTCTGAGACCACCTAGATCAACAATTAGCCCTCCAGTAGAACCTACTAGGACTGTGACACTCCTACATAGACCCTCAAATCATTTGAACAAGTCCTTGACTGTACTGAAAATCACTTTTTAAGAAAACGCACAAGAATAACTTTTGAGCTCGTAATTTAACAACGTATTCAGACCACCTAGATCAACAATAAGCCCTCCAGTAGAACCTAGTAGGACTATGACACTCCTACATAGACCTTCAAATTATTTGAACAAGTCCTTGACTATACTGAAAATCACTTTTAATAAAAACGCACAAGAATAACTTTTGAGCTCGTAATTTAACAACGTATGAAGTACTTTTTTCTCAGATCACCTAGATCAACAGTTAGCCCTCCAGTAGAACCTACTAGGGCTATGACACTCCTACATAGAGCTTCAAATCATTTGAACAAGTCCTTGACTATACTGAAAATCACTTATTATGAAAACGCACAAGAACAACTTTTGAGCTCGAAATTTGACAACGTATTAAGTACTCTTTTTTCAGACCACCTATATCAACAATTTGCCCACCAGTAGAACCTACTAGAAATATGACACTCCTACATAGACCCTCAAATCATTTGAACAAGTCCTTGACTATACCGAAAATCACTTTGTATGAAAACACATGAGAATAACTTTTGAGCTCGAAATTTGACAACGTATTAGGTACTTTTTTCTCAGACCACCTAGATCAGCAATTAGCCCTCCAGTAGAACCTACTAGGACTGTGGCACTCCTACATAGAACCTCAAATCATTTGAACAAGTCCTTGACTGTACTGAAAAAACTTTTTATGAAAACGCACAATAACTTTTGAGCTCGTAATTTAACAACGTTTTAAGTACTTTTTTCTCAGACCACCTAGATCAACAATTAGCCCTCCAGTAGAACCTACTAAGATTATGACACTCCTACATAGACCTTCAAATCATTTGAACAAGTCCTTAACTATACTGAAAATCACTTTTTATGAAAACGCAAAAGAATAACTTTTGAGCTCGAAATTTGACAATGTATTAAGTACTTTTTTCTCAGACCACCTAGATCAACAATTAGCCCTCAATTGGAACCTACTAGGACTCTGACACTCCTACATAGACCCTCAAATCATTTGAACAAGTCCTTGACTATACTGAAAATCACTTTTTATGAAAACGCAAAAGAATAATTTTTGAGCTCGAAATTTGACAACGTATTAAGTACTTTTTTCTCAGACCAGCTAGATCAACAAATAGCCCTCCAGTAGAACCTACTATGACTATGACACTCCTACATAGACCCTCAAATCATTTGAACAAGTCCTTGACTATACTGAAAATCACTTTTAATGAAAACGCACAAGAATAATTTTTGAGCTCGAAATTTGACAACGTATTAAGTACTTTTTTCTCAGACCAGCTATATCAACAAATAGCCCTCCAGTAGAACCTACTATGACTATGACACTCCTACATAGACCCTCAAATCATTTGAACAAGTCCTTGACTGTACTGAAAATCACTTTTTAAGAAAACGCACAAGAATAACTTTTGAGCTCGTAATTTAACAACGTATTCAGACCACCTAGATCAACAATAAGCCCTCCAGTAGAACCTAGTAGGACTATGACACTCCTACATAGACCTTCAAATTATTTGAACAAGTCCTTGACTATACTGAAAATCACTTTTAATAAAAACGCACAAGAATAACTTTTGAGCTCGTAATTTAACAACGTATGAAGTACTTTTTTCTCAGATCACCTAGATCAACAGTTAGCCCTCCAGTAGAACCTACTAGGGCTATGACACTCCTACATAGAGCTTCAAATCATTTGAACAAGTCCTTGACTATACTGAAAATCACTTATTATGAAAACGCAAAAGAACAACTTTTGAGCTCGAAATTTGACATTGTATTAAGTACTTTTTTTTCAGACCACCTAGATCAGCAATTAGCCCTCCAGTAGAACCTACTAGGACTGTGACACTCCTACATAGAACCTCAAATCATTTGAACAAGTCCTTGACTGTACTGAAAAAACTTTTTATGAAAACGCACAATAACTTTTGAGCTCGTAATTTAACAACGTATTAAGTACTTTTTTCTCAGACCACCTAGATCAACAATTAGCCCTCCAGTAGAACCTACTAAGATTATGACACTCCTACATAGACCTTCAAATCATTTGAACAAGTCCTTAACTATACTGAAAATCACTTTTTATGAAAACGCAAAAGAATAACTTTTGAGCTCGAAATTTGACAATGTATTAAGTACTTTTTTCTCAGACCACCTAGATCAACAATTAGCCCTCAATTGGAACCTACTAGGACTCTGACACTCCTACATAGACCCTCAAATCATTTGAACAAGTCCTTGACTATACTGAAAATCACTTTTTATGAAAACGCAAAAGAATAACTTTTGAGCTCGAAATTTGGCAACCTATTAAGTACTTTTTTCTCAGACCACCTAGTTCAACAATTAGCCCTCCATCAGAACCTACTAGGACTATGACACTCATAGAGAAAAAATATGTTCTCTTTCTAAAGTTTTTCTAGTTTTTCCCAAATGTTCAACGGGAACCGAGCCAGCGGTAAATCTGGGTACACCCATCCCCGGGTATCAGGGGACGCCACCAAGTGTGAACTGGGACCACCTACCACCGGTCAATGTGGGACCACTCAGCCCCGGGTATCAGGGGAATTGCTCTCTAGGGGTTAATTAATGTCGGTTTAGCATATTTTGCCTGTCTCTATACTTTTCTTTCTAGCAAACTTTTGTTTCAGTTCGATGGAGAATACTGTTCTGATCATCGGGGACTCTCACCTGAGGAGAATGGCAGACAACTTCTCCTTTCCTGCTTGGTTTAATGTTGTCGCACAACCAGGAGCCAAACTTCAAATTTGGGAAGATTTCAAAGATGACATTAGAGCTCATCACATTTTGGTGGTTGTGGCGGGAGGTAACAACGTGACCGCAAAGCCCTCTGACCCATCGCAGTCAAAGGAAAGCTTGAAAGTGACTATGCAGAGTTTTGTAGAATTGAGGAATTTCTGCAACTTCTCAAGCACGAGTTTGATCATATGTGAGATCTTCAATAGAACTTGTTCGCGGGAAAGCAAATTCGACCCAATCAGAAAGCTGAATGGTCGTCTAGAAAACAAGAAAATGAAGCCGCACTATCGAAAATTCACATTTGAACCGGTTCTTAGCAAGGATGGTGTCCACCTTGTATCTGAAAGTTATGAGGCAGCGTGTAATGAGATTTTGAATTTTGTTTTAACTCCACCACCGGCGCTTCCTGAGCTTGCTGATCTAAATATGCAAAATGTTGTTTAGTTTCCTTTGTGTTGTGCTCATTGTGTTCTAAATTCACTTTGCTGACAATTTTTTTAAATAATAGATAATTTTTAGGAAGTAAAGATTAACACGAAAAGACTTGATTCCGTTCATCCCATCTGATCAAAGCGAAGGGTCTGAACTAATCCAATGTTATGCTATCAGTTGAGTTATTGAAATTTGAAGTAATCAGTTGCTTTTCTCTCAGGTTAAAAATTTCATTGGTTCCCTAAAGGAATTATTTTTAGTTGATCATATCTGAATCCAGTGGAATGAGCCAACTAGTTTTGTTTCTTCGTTTAAAAAAACGAAATTTTTTTAGTTCATCCCATCTGATCGAAGTGGAGGGTTCGAACTGATTATATTTTCTGCTCTTATTTTCCGAGGCAAATCTCTTTGACCATCTGACTGAAAGTGGAGGGCATCGAGTTCTGTCTTGATAATGTGTTTTGGTTGTGTTCGAAAGTTGAAACGTTGCTTTTTGATCCTCTGTGATTCAAAGTGGAAGGAATGAACTAGTTTTGTTTCTTTGATTCAAATTTAAGCTTAAAGTTGTTTTGGTTTATCCCATCTGATCAAAGTGGAGGGTATAAACTGATTCAATTTTGTGCTATCACTTGAACTGCAGGGAAATTTCTCACTACCTCATTGAAATTTGAGTTTATCGGCTACTTTTCTCCAGGTAAATATTTCATTGCTTTCGTAATTGAGACGCTTCTGGTTGATCATATCCGATTCAAGCGGAATGAGAAAACTAAATTTGTTTCTTTGTATCGCAAAGAGCACAAAATTTTTTTCCAGTTCATCCCATCTGATGTAAGCGGAGGGTTCGAACTGATTCTATTTTCTGCTCTTAATTTCCGAGGCAGATCTCTTTGACCATCTGACTGAAAGTGGAGGGCATCGAGTTCTGTCTTGATTTTGTGTTTTGGCGGTGTTCGAAAGTTGAAACGTTGCTTTTTGATCCTGTCTGATTCAAAGTGGAAGGAATCAACTATTTAGTTTCTTTGATTCAAATTTAAGATAAAAGTTGGTTTGGTTTATCCCATCTGATCAAAGTGGAGGGTATAAACTGATTCAATTTTTTGCTATCACGAACTGCAGGGAAATTTCTCACTACCTCATTGACATTTGAGTTAATCGGCTACTTTTCTCAAGGTAAGTTTTTCATTGCTTTCGTAATTGATACGCTTCTGGTTGATCATATCCGATTCAAGTGGAATGAGTAAACCAGTTTTGTTTCTTTGTATCGTAAAGAGCACAAATTTTTTTTTCAGTTCTTCCCATCTGATCTAAGCGGAGGGTTCGAACTGATTCTATTTTCTGCTCTTAATTTCCAAGGCAGATCTCTTTGACCATCTGACTGAAAGCTTAGGGCATCGAGTTCTGTCTTGATTTTGTGTTTTGTCTGTGTTCGAAAGTTGAAACTTTGCTTTTTGATCCTGTCTGATTCATATTGGAAGGAATCATTTAGTTTAGTTTCTTTGATTCAAATTTAAGCTAAAAGTTGGTTTGGTTTATCCCATCTGATCAAAATGGAGGGTATAAACTAATTCAATTTTTTGCTATCTTTTGAACTGCAGGGAAATTTCTCACTACCTCATTAAATTTGAGATAATCGGCTACTTTTCTCAAGGTAAATTTTTCTTTGCTTTCGTAATTGAGACGCTTCTGGTTAATCATATCCGATTCAAGTGGAATGAATAAACCAGTTTTGTTTCTTTGTATCGTAAAGAGCGCAAAGTTTTTTCCAGTTCATCCCATCTGATCGAAGCGGAGGGTTCGAACTGATTCATTTTCCTGCTCTTAATTTTCGAGGCAGGTCTCTCTGACCATCTGAATGAAAGTGGAGGGCATCGAGTTCTGTCTTGATTTTGTGTTTTAGTTGTGTTCTAAAGTTGAAACGTTGCTTTTTGATCCTCTCTGATTCAAAGTGGAAGGAATCAACTAGTTTAGTTTCTTTGATTCAAATTTAAGCTAAACGTTGGTTTGGTTTATCCCATCTGATAAAAGTGCAGGGCTTAAACTGATACATTTTAGCGCTCGCCAATCGTTTGAGAGCAATCCGTCCGACGTTAATCGCTTATGTTTAACCTTTTTAGATTGTTGGTATCCGAAATTAAAATTTGGACTTTCTGATCCAAGGTAGAAGGACTCCACTAGTTTCGTTTCGTTGACGTCAATGCATTTATCAATTGAATCTTTTGTGATCGTGGCAGTTAATTGAGAATTTATGATTTTAAGGATTCTTTAAGTTATTGATCATCATGTTTTTCCATTATTGCAAATGAAAATTCGTTATATGCGTAAGTATTCTCAAGAAACATTGCAGAAAGCGGTTGACGAGGGGAAGCTCAAAAATCAGAGTATGCGGGCAATTGTAAAGAAATTCAAGGTTCCGAGAACTACTTTAAGACGTGCCCTGTGCTCAGTAGTTGCAAAGTCGCGATGTAGACCTCAAATTTTTGATTCTCACTCGTCGCGTGTCCTGATACTTAGATGCGTTATTGAGGCAAAATCAAAAATGGATGTTAGGGTATTTGCCTACGAAATTGCCACTGGTAGAGGCCTACGAGTCCCACCATCATGGGTTAGAATGATGATTTGTTTTTTTGTAAAAGAAACTGAAATATGGTGTCCCGCATGTTTGCTTCAAAAAAAGTTTATCGAGAGGATTTTTCAATAGTGCTTTATTTTATAGTATGTAAAATCTTCTCATGACAATACTTTTCTGTTTCTCATTTTGTTTTACCGTATGCTCTGTTTGTGTTAATCAACATGGCCGAAGCAATTTTCTGTTGGGGAACGTGTGTGTTAAGAAGCTTGTAATTCGATGTGTTTATTGCTCTTCAGATTGCTTGCAAAATGTCTCTGCCGTTAATTCCATGGGAAAATCGTGGCATCAAGGTGAAAGAAACCTATACTGAGGCGGAGTACAATAGGGCCTTGAAGATTCGCTGGGTATTTTTCTGTCGAAAAGATAAATCAGTTTTCCCGCTCTATCTGACTCATCAATCTTGGCCACCTAACTATGGTTTTCATGACAAAATGAACATTCAAAAGTCAACTGTTCTGACGCTGAAGACAGACGAGGGGTATGATGATTGCCAGTTTGTGGAAACGTGTCTTGCCAAAGATTATGATGCCAGATCAAAGAGAGCTATGACTATTTTAGACCGATGTGAGAAGAACAACATCTCCCTGGCAGAGATCACTATGTCTTTGTAGTTAGTGTCTATTCACTTGTTGTTTTAAGTCAATCTTTTTTCTAAGCTAGTGGGCCTAATATCTAAAGATTCTACTTTTCCTGTAATTTGTTTGACAATGCTTTCTGGCGTTCTTTGGAAAATATTGCTTAGTAATTACTGCATATTAATGCAGTCTGGTCTGTTTGTATTTAGTGAGGAACAGGACGAAAATCTCCCACCGCCGGAGCTTGAAAAATCGGCACCAGTGTTGTTCCTGGAGGATGAGAACTCGCCTGTCACCAGCACCCAAAGGAAAAAGAGCAAAAAGCTGCGAATTTGTGACGATGGTCCCTCAAAGGTGAAAAAGAGGCTTGTTGATCCTGTTGTGCAGCTGGGACATGAATTGGAGGCTTCAAGTCCTGCACCCGTCGCCCTATCTCAGAACGACAATGTCGATGAGGTATTTTTTTTATTTGAAAACAGAAAAGTCAGTTTTGAAAAAAAATTGCTAGCACCTTTTTGTTTGACAACTCCTGGTGGCATATAGAAATAAATGTTTTTATCCTTGCGCTTGTTTGTTTGAGTCATCTACTTTCAGCTTTGATCAAAAGGAATTTGCCTGCCTCTAAGTTGTTTTTTTTTGTATTTAGAAAACTGTGTCGATTGTGAAGGAGTTGCTTTCCGATCAAAAGAAGCAAATGGAACAAATGATGGAAAATCAGAAAAAATTTTTCGATCAAATGCTGAAAGTCCGCAAGGCTGAGAAGCGCGAATTTTTGAACATTTGGGCGGCGCATTTAAACGTCAATACAGGACGGACTGAAGATCCCAACAACGATGACACGTCCAACGGTCCTCTCATGTACAAGGGTTTTGATTTAATGACGCTATATGCCTCGGAGAAACCGAGCATTTTGGGACGCGAGCTAGCACGTCGTCTTTTTGGACAAGGGGAAGTCTGTGAACTCATCTTGTTGATATTAGGCAAGAAGACGAGCAGGGCATCTGGGAGGAAACCTTGCGACCATGAGCGATATCAATTGTTTAAAGGCAAGTTTTACTCTGTCTCATTTACCTTCAATTATTGAGTTTGCTGAATCACCTTCTCGCTTTCATAACAGAAATGAAGTCTAGCTGTAAGTTTGTCTTATTTAGAATGTGTCACCAGAAAATATCCGCGGGCACCGCAGACTGCCTTCGAAAATGCACGAGATGCTGCAAATCAATATGGGCTGGACATGAAAGGCAGGCATGGCATTGAGATCGCTAAAAGGCATATACAAAATACAGCTGATACTGATAACGAAAACGCTGAAAATGGTGGGGAATAATAGAGCTGGAGGTCATCAATTTCTCTCTTTTTTGTCGATGCAGTGCTATGTTGGTGCAGTATTTTGTTTATTCTGTTGCAAACTCAGCAGAAGTTGTGTTACTTGTCGACATTGGCTATGCTACTCAACACAAGTATTATACAACTCTTTTCTTTCTTTATGTTTAGAAGTTTTGTTTTGTTCGTTTTATAGCTACTGAAGCTATATAAGTTTCTTCAATTGAAGTTTTGCTTCTCTACGAAGTTGTCCAATCATATTTAGTACTTTCTCTTTTAGCTTGAAGCTAGCTTTGAGAGTTGACTGAGAATAGTGCAGCTGTTGTTTTCATAATTTTGAAGTAAAATTACTGAATACACGGATTCAATATATTACGCATTCAAAATATGTGTGTACGTTTAATAAAATTTCTTAACTATTGATCTTCTGTGAAGACCCCTGTTGTTTCATCTACTTTTCTTGTTGTCGTTAATTCATGCATAAAACCGGAATAAACATACCTCTCTATTTAATCTTTTTTGAGCTGGTAAGCGTGAGGTTTCTTCGTTAATTGGTTATTTTTTTAATTGCTCTTATGCAAATCTGGTAGCATTTTTATATCAGTTCTGTTGTCTTTGTTTGCTTTTTTCGCCAGACCAATTATTGTCAGAGCCATTTTGTATTTTTTCCTAAAAAACATTGATAAAAGGGGATAAACAGTAACTCAGGAGCCTCACAGATCTTTAATCACTAAAATGCAATTCACCGAAACGGTCAAAGACGAATTCATGTAGGCTGTTTCTTAGCCTTCATCGCTTCTTTAGCCCCCTTTAACATAATACAACCCGTATAAGGGTGGTGTTATGTAAAAGGGAGCTAAAGAAGTGGTTACTTGTAAGCTTGTTCTTAGCCTTCACCGCTTCTTTAGCCCCCTTTTACATAACATTGCCCTATAGGATGGTGTTATGTAAAAGGGGGTAAAGAAGCGGTGAAGGCTACAAACCAGCCTACATGAATTCGTCGCTTTGTTGGTCACCCCAATAGGGGTGGTGTTAAGTAAAAGAGGGCTAAAGAAGTGGTGAAGGCGAAGAACCAGCCTACATAAATTCGTGTCTTTGTTTCGGTGAATTGCGTTCGTAGAGATTAAAGATCTGTAAGGCTCAGGGGTTAATGTTTATCCCCTTGTATCTAAGTTTTTAGGACGAAATAACGTACTCGTGCTTCCTCTTCCAGTAACCCCGCGCATCTGACCCCCCCCCCTCTGCTGGCCATTCCCCACCCCCTCTCCAGCCCCACTGCTCTCGTGCTCACTCAATCATTAAAACTAAGGCTATAATGTCTAATTCACAGTTGGTTACTGAGGGGGGCTAGCCAGTCGTTTAAGATCAATTCGCCCGAATCTCGTCGGGTTTTAAATAAACTTAGTGTTTTTCAAACTTTCCTCCAGCAGCTGTAGTTTGAGTTTTTTCTCGTTGCTTGGTGGCCTCAAAGCGATAGATGAAAGTCTCAAGCTTTTTGTTGAAAAATTGTATTAGGATCCTACAAATTTACCTCGAATTTCTCATGGTTCTAGCTGAAATGTGTTTAACGTGACTTCTCACTGTTATCGCGGCGTTTGCTCTGTTTACCATCCCACAATCTTTTTATGTTTTAGATTCATGCCTAACAAACTCTTAGATAGATCTGAAAGACATCATCTTCTGTGTCAAATTGATGGCCACATTTGTCGTTCTTTTGGATTGTCAAATCCAGACGTTAAAGAGTTTGTGGGGCTTATTTCCCAAGAAGATTACGATGCTCTGAAGAATTCAAGTTCAATTGTCAAAAGAACGCATAATTTGTTAAAAAAGGCCTATCACCAAATGAAAGTTGAAAACTGTAGTTTAAGGGCAGATTCTTTTGGTGGATATGGGCTGCACTATGAGGGGGAAAAATTGCTTCCGAAAGGTCAGCGAATTTCATTGTTCGGTTATCTGGAAAAAATTCCGAAAAAAGATGAAAGTACCTTCTCAAATCTCTCCATAATGGCACCTCGAGAAGGTTCGGGTTTGAGCCGTGTGATGGTTGGACCGGCACGTTTTTTGAATCACAGTTGCGTACCCAATTGTGACTACGTAGCTATTGAAATCAATGGCAGGAAAGCTGTTCAAATTATCACAAGACAGGAAATTCCACCTCAAACCGAGCTACTGTCCTTCTATGGTGCCAGCTTCTTTGGACCAGGCAACAGAGATTGTTTGTGTGTTCATACTAATTTGCATGTTGATGTCAGCACGCCTGTACTAAGCACAACTAGAACACAAATTGAATTATCGCCTATTGCAGCTGGTTCACCTCTGGCCCTTCAGAGGACTCAGGGTTTGTTTAGGATGAGAAACTTCAAACGGAAGTATCGACAACCTGCAGTACAAAGCACTCCTAAGAAGACATGCTGGGTGGACTTAAGGCTTGTTGATGCTGAAGTCTCGGACAGCGATGTTTCCAGTGAAACTGAGATGACGACGGTGGTGGGCGATAACGATTTTGCTAATGAAGGTCTTAGCAATGCCTCCCATGATTCATCAAACGTTTTTTTCTCTAGCAGTAATGACTGTGAAAATCCGGCTCGTGTTGCTTCTGAGGAATCTAGTTCTTCCGAAAACGAAGAAGTGGAAGCATTTCAATTGATCGATGGCAACTCAAAAACTTCGCTGGATAATTTTGTCCATTGTGTTGAAAGTATTGTAACGAAGCACGGGACTTCTGATAAAGAAGCCGGTGAATGGTTGAGATTAATCCGTCTTTCGTATCCTGATTGTACAATTCCGTCTTTCAAGACCTTGAAAAATCGCAACGCTCGGATAGCACGTCAGCGAATTTTGAAGTCCGAAGCGTTAGCTGGAGGCGAATGGCGTGTTTTAAATTTTGTGGAAGAAATTGAAATGCTACTGAAGTTGAATTTTACGCATATTGTAAATTATAACGCTAACAAAGGCAATGGCCGCGATCTCATTTTGCCTGACGCTTTTGATCGAATTTCTAATAAATTGAAAGTGTTTCTGATTCTGAATACTGACGGTGTAAAAGTCATTCAGTCTCGAAACAATACTCTTTGGCCAGTTTGGATTGCAGTCGCAAATTTGCCACCAATTTTGCGGTCTGCTTTCAAGAACATAATATTAGCCGGGCTTTGGTTTGGTAAAGAGAAACCTCAATGGACCTCTTTCTTCAAGGTTATTGTTTGCGTACTAATTTTCTATTCAAGTCATGTCAAGTTTTTTCAATTTTTTTTTTGCAGGCTATTGGTGATCAATTAAAACCAACGACTCTGGAGCTTGCAGGAACAATTTACACGGTAACTCTAAATCCTGTGCTTCTCGTTGCCGATACTCCAGCTCGTTACTCCGTACTTAATTGGACCTCTTTCAATGGGTATTTTGGCTGTTGTTACTGCTATAATGAAGGGAAGCGGTTTGGGAACACCCACTTCTATCCGAATATAAAATCACAAATGAGAACAGTGAACGAGTATCGCGGTAATGTTGAGTTCATTGAGAAGCATCCTTCTCTAAAGAACTGGAAAGGCGTTAAAGGCGTCAGTGCATTGAATACAATTCTTCCGAGTCTCCCTTTATCGATGCCCATTGATTATATGCATCAGATTGCGCTCGGAGTTGCTCGAACAGTTCTTGACCTAATTTGCAAAGAAATCAAAGGATCTTCAAGAGAAGAAATAACAAGAGTTGTCAAGAATCTTAAAGTGAGTTGATTTTTTTGAGCTTTCAGTTTTTTGTGATCACATCTTTTTTTAATTAGGTTCCGTATGAAATAAGAAGATCTCCAAGAAGTCTTTCCGACCTTCCCAATTTCAAAGCAAGTGAGTGCAAGGATTGGCTTTTGTATTTGGGCCCAATTCTTTTCCAATTATATACTTGCTCGGAAACTTTTGAACGGTTTATGTGTCTCAGCTATGCGATTCGTCTTCTTTTAACTGACACAGCTCATACACAGCCAGCTGAAAAACTTCTCGAGAAATTTCTAGACAAGACTCAATCACAGTTCGACGAATTTTGTTTCACCATAAATGTGCATTACTTAACGCATTTATGCTGGCAGGTGAAAAATTTTGGTCCTTTGTGGTCAACGTCTGCTTTCATGTTCGAATCGGCTAACAACATGCTTAGTAAGCCGTTTACAGGAACTGTCAACCATCTTGATTTGATAATTGAGCGGTATATTCGTCGTAAAAAACTTCTTCTTACGGAATTACGGAAAGACAATTTAGTACATTTTGCTAATAGCCTTCGGACAACTAAAACTTTCTCTGAACAAAAAATTGTTGACACAACCTCGCTCCCGCTTCACTTCGATCCTAATGATGTCAGTTTGTTTTCAACCATGTCTGTTCGTACTCTCAATCTGGACTCTCTCAGTTATTTTACAAACAACAATGCGTATGTTAGCTTCAAGCAGGATTTCAATGAAGGGTTTGGTGAAATCGTTGTGTTCCAGAAATCAGACGAAACTACGTGCTTGGTGAATGTATTCAGTGTTGTCAACTACTTTTCCAACAAAAAGTGCACCGAAGAGACAGAAGTTTTGTGTTTCGTAGAAGTTAAATACTCTGGTTTTCAGAAAAGAATCCCGTTGAATGACGTTTCTAATAAACTTATGCGTATTGACATTGATAAAAAAAAATTTCCTGTCTGTATTGATTGATCATTTCGAACATGATTAATTCGATGCTCAATTTTACTTTGTTGTTCAATACACTGTTAATTTTTTTTACTGTTCTTAAACACCTTTTTGTCATTCACTTATTGTACTCTTTTTTTTTCGTCAAAATCTCTCTAGATTGAAGGGTTTTTGATTGAACCGTAGAGATTGTGACGGTTGCGACCTTTCAGTCAAAAATTATGCTGAGGTATGTTCTAGCAAAAAAATTCTTATGAATCAAGAAATCTTCTCAGTGTTCTTTTTGAGATGTAGGTGGTAATATAATATTTTTTTTGTATCTGGACTCTATGTAATTGTGATTTGCATCGCTTTATTACGTTCGGAACCGGTTAGCTTTTACCAGTAGACGTGAATAATTTGAAAAAGACCACAATTTAGGTAGAAAAGGCTTCAGTAAAAGAAAGGCTTTCTTTATGTTTTGAAAGTCTTCGCTCGAAATTCATCTAAATTTAGAGATCTGTTGAATCTACGATATTTTAGTTTTTCCGCCATATATGGTGTTAACTCGACAGTACCAATTATTGAAACTGCAACTATTGTAAAAATTCCTTCAGTTTTCAATTTTTGCAAGGAATGTTAGGATTTTTGAAGAAAAATCATTTTTCAAAAAGTGGATAGCAATTTTTACATTTTTTCTGCATCTATAGCAAAATTGCGTAACCTTTGACCGTTGATCATTAGTCTATCCAGTCTGTACACCTATTGACGCGACAGAGTTGGGTCATAAAGTGGTATTGCTTCTTTTTATTGAGTTTCCATGTTAGCTTTATTAGGTGTACGGACTCCTCTAAAATATAGCCTTTTTTAAAGCAAATATCTTTCTAAGTTGGATTCATTTCGGCCCTCTGACGTTCGGGATTGGTTAGTTATCACTAGTAGACGTGTCTAAGCTCAAAAAAGACCATAAATATGACTGAAAAGACTCCAGTAAAAGAAAGGCTTTCTCTCTGTTTTGAAAAGTCTTCTCTCGAAATTCTTCTAAATTTAGAGATCGGTTGAATCTACAATATTTTAGTTTTTTCCGCCGTTTATGGTGTTAACTCGACCGTACCGATTATTTGAACTGAAATTAGCGTAAAAATTTCAATTTTCTTATTTTGCAAAAATGTTAGCATTTTTGAAAATCGTTTTTCAAAAAATGGATAGTAATGTTTACTTTTCTTCGCCACCTAGAGCAAAATCGAATAACATATGACCGGGGATCAATAGTCTACACAGTCTGTACACTTATGGTCACGGCAGATTTGGGACATAAAGTGAAATTGCATCTTTTTTCTTTGTTTTCGCTTATTTGAAAATTTTATTTTAAAACATCTTTTTCTCCAATCTGGTCTTAGAGTTGTCGAATGCTAACAAAAAGCATCGTAGGAGTCCCGTTTTTGTGTGGGTCCAAGTGCAAAAAGAATTTTTAGTTTAGCTTGTATAGAAAAAAGTTCGTCTTTTAGTTGAGGTTTTTCGCTTATTCAAAAATTTCATTTTAAATCATCTTTTTTTCCATTCGGGTCTGCGAATTGTCGCATGCTAACGAAAAGCAACGTAGGAGTCCCACTTTTTGTGTGGGTCCAAGTGGAAAACGAATTTTTGGTTGGGCTTGTATAGAATAAAGTTCGTCTTTTAGTTGAGGTGTTTCGCTTATTTGAAAATTTTATTTTAAAACGTCTTTCTTTCCAATCGGGTCTTAGAGTTGTCGAATGCTAACGCAAATCAACGTAGAAGTCCCACTTTTTTGTGGGTCCAAGTGCAAAAAGAATTTTTAGTTTAGTTTGTGTAGAAAAAAGTTCGTCTTTTAGTTGAGGTTTTTCGCTTATTTGAAATTTTTATTTTAAGAGGTCTTTTTTTTTCCAATCGGGTCTTAGAGTTGTCGAGAGCTAACGAAAAGCTACCTAGGAGTCCCACTTTTTGTGTGGGTCCCAGTGCCAAAAAAGAATTTTCGGTTTATCTTGTATAGAAAAAATTTCGTTTTTTAGTTGAGGTTTTTCGCTTATTTGAAAATTTTATTTTAAAACGTCTTTTTTTCCAAGCGGGTCTTAGAGTTGTCGAATGCTAACGAAAAGCAATTTAGGAGTCCCACTTCTTGTGTGGGCCCAAGTGCAAAACGAATTTCTAGTTTAGCTTGTATAGAAAAAAGTTCGTCTTTTAGTTGAGGTGTTTCGCTTATTTGAAATTTTTATTTTAAGAGGTCTTTTTTTTCCAATCGGGTCTTAGAGTTGTTGAATGCTAATGAAAAGCAACGTAGGAGTCCCACTTTTTGTTTGGGTCCAAGTGCAAAAAGAATTTTTAGTTTGGCTTGTATAGAGAAAAGTTCGTCTTTTAGTTGTGGTTTTTCGCTTATTTGAAAATTTTATTTTAAAACGTCTTTTTTTCCAATCGGGTCTTAGAGTTGTCGAGAGCTAACGAAAAGCAAAGTAGGAGTGCCACTTGTTGTGTGGGTCCCAGTGCAAAAAGAATTTTCGGTTGATCTTGTAATAGAAAAAAGTTCGTCTTTTAGTTGAGGTTTTTCGCTTATTCGAAATTTTTTTTTTAAAACGTCTTTTTTTCCAATCGGGTCTTAGAGTTGTCGAATGCTAATGAAAAGCAACGTAGGAGTCCCACTTTTTGTTTGGGTTCAAGTGCAAAAAGAATTTTTAGTTTAGTTTGTGTAGAAAAAAGTTCGTCTTTTAGTTGAGGTTTTTCGCTTATTTGAAATTTTTATTTTAAGAGGTCTTTTTTTTCCAATCGGGTCTTAGAGTTGTCGAGAGCTAACGAAAAGCTACCTAGGAGTCCCACTTTTTGTGTGGGTCCCAGTGCCAAAAAAGAATTTTCGGTTTATCTTGTATAGAAAAAATTTCGTTTTTTAGTTGAGGTTTTTCGCTTATTTGAAAATTTTATTTTAAAACGTCTTTTTTTCCAAGCGGGTCTTAGAGTTGTCGAATGCTAACGAAAAGCAATTTAGGAGTCCCACTTCTTGTGTGGGCCCAAGTGCAAAACGAATTTCTAGTTTAGCTTGTATAGAAAAAAGTTCGTCTTTTAGTTGAGGTTTTTCGCTTATTTGAAAATTTTCTTTTAAAACGTCTTTTTTTCCAATCTGGTCCTAGAGTTGTCGAATGCTAATGAAAAGCAACGTAGGAGTCCCACTTTTTGTTTGGGTTCAAGTGCAAAAAGAATTTTTAGTTTAGTTTGTGTAGAAAAAAGTTCGTCTTTTAGTTGAGGTTTTTCGCTTATTTGAAAATTTTCTTTTAAAACGTCTTTTTTTCCAATCTGGTCCTAGAGTTGTCGAATGCTAACGAAAAGCAACGTAGGAGTCCCACTTTTTGTCTGGGTCAAAGTGCAAAATGAATTTTTAGTTTAGCTTGTTCTTAAAGTTGTTGGTTTTGGAGAGATCTTTTCGAGCTTAGTTTTTTTTTAACTAGTGCTCTGCTCAATTCTCCTATAGCTTTTGTTTGTAACTCCGCCGTAGCCGGTCCCCAGCCCGGATGAGAAAGGAGGAGGGAAACACACCCAGAACATACGGGAAAAGTCTCAAAAGGTCTGTTTTTCAACGTGACTGGAGCCTTTTCCGACAATTTTCCATGTATTATTTTATCTTAAAATTGTCTGTTTAGGAGAGAGCTTTTCGAGCCTAGTTTTTTTTATCTAGTGCTCTGCTCAATTCTCCTATAGCTTTTGTTTGTAACTCCGCCGTAGCCGGTCCCCAGCCCGGATGAGAAAGGAGGAGGGAAACACACCCAGAACATACTGGAAAAGTCTCAAAAAGTCAGTTTTTCAACTTGACTGGAGCCTTTTCCGACAATTTTCCAGCTTTTATTTTACCTTAAAAACCTTATTAATCTTGGTAAGGCCTTAGTACGGCACCTTATTGATCTTGATACGGCCTTAATACGGTAACTTAGAAAACTTATTACGGCCGTATTACGGACCGTAGTCAACTTTACAAGATCTTAGTACGGTTTTCATTCAAGACTTATACGGTGCCGTACTACGGCCTTACCAAGTTTTCCAAGTTCGGGCAACCTGGGTATTAACAATAACAAAC
>NC_134477.1:12089551-12201494 GCF_964194025.1 Convolutriloba macropyga
AACCAGCAGGGGCGCTCAGCGATGCTAGCGTTGGGGGGGGGGGGGGGGGGGGGGTCAAGCGATTTCGATTTGGGGTAGGATTGGGAGGGCTGGAGACGAGAGGGGAGTGCAAACCATTAGGTGGAGGAGGGTGAACTGGGGGTGAAGTAGTAATATTAGGACTAGTGATGCGGTGGGGGTGTGACTTCGTCAAACTGCTTTCAATGCCCTATGGTGTTGTTGTTGTTGGGGATTTACAGTTTTCACTGAAGGGATTTTCGTCCCAGTCGTCGTCTTAGAAAATTGTCCTATTATTTCTGCAGATCTGACAGTCACAGCATAGATGCCAGCTACAGATGTTATTTTCGTCGAATCGCTCGTTTACAAACTTCCACATGAAATTTAAAACTCTATTTTTAAGGCCTTTTTTCGTATTAAATTCAATGTATTTTTCTATTCGATTTGCTAGTCTGCATGTACGGAAAAAGAAATCATTTCTAGCCTTTTCAGTTCTGGTTTTCGGGAGCTTGAATAATTCATTTGTTCTCCCTTTTTCTGAATTTTGTTTCAGCATTGGTAAAAAGCTATTGTCTTCTGTCAATTTCGATAAAAGTAGAATGTCATTTAGTTGCATGAACATTGGTAGCGTTAAAAGTTTATCCCGTTTTTGAGGACGAGAAGTCAAATGCGGCAGACAAAACATTGGTTCAGCGAAAAACGCATGAAATAGACCACAGGACAAATAACTTCTGCGAACTTCGTTTGGGAGCAATTAATTAAAATATTGGCAAAAAAAAAAACAAAAATAATCTGTCCGAAAAAGAATAACCGAGTGAGGGAGAATAGCACGAATTACTCTCAAACAACATGCTGGGGACACTTGCCCTTGGCCTCAGCCGCAGGAAGTACATTGTCATTTATTCGTAGGTTTTTAAAGATCTATAATGAGATTTATGGAAAAAAAGGAACCTTTAGAACACAGTTAATTTGACTGGTAGAAGTAAACTTACACGAATTAATCTAGCCTCCATAGTGCGGGAGGGGAGACTAGATTCATAACAAATAAGCTTATATAGAAATTCTTTTGACGCAGTTACAAGAGAGTTATAGTGTCTTGTCTTTAAAATTCTATGCGATGCAGTGATGTCTCATAGTGGGGGATCACTACTCATCGATTGGATCTAGCCAATTAAATTCAGCATGAAATTAAGTTAGATAAAGAACAAGCCATAAAAATAATCATCAAAAAGTCAATCGAAAAGTCAAATGGTGTTAGGGAGCAATTAATCATCCACCGCTTAACTGCCAGATTATCAAAAAAATAATTGTCGTAGCTTTGTAGACCTATCGTCTCAAAACCAAGACCAAAGGAGAAGGAGAGGCATTTCAGTTCTCTTTTTACTTACCACTGTGATGTCATGATTTGATTAAGAAATTGTAAAAATGATAAATCATTTCCATGGGGTTTCACAGCCCACATTTGTATTTTGTTTAAAACTCAGGATTTTTTCCGTTTGTTCTCAGTTAAAGGCTGCATTTTATTTGCTACTCCTTCACCACCCCCCCCCCCCCCCGACGCACGTGCCATAATATTACATAATGATTCGCTATGTATTGGAGCGTGTTTTGTAACTGGGGGTGCATAACATACTGGGGGTGGGCCCACCTAGAGTACGCGAACCAAATCTGGTATCCAAATCTTAAAAAGCATAAGACCAGTATAGAAAATGTTCAAAGAAGAGCCACAAGGCTAGTTGGATCCCTGCGAGGTTTAAGTTATGAAGAGCGGCTCAGGGAACTCAAGCTACCAACCACAGAATACAGAAGACAAAGAGGCCGGATGATAGAAATCTTCAAAATCATCAATGGAATGTACGACGAATCTGCTACGGGAAATCTAATTCAGTTTATCGAACGAAACTCGAGGAAACATGGGCAGCAACTTTCCATCAGAAGAGCACGACTGGAGCTGAGGAAAAAGTTTTTCTCAGTTGATGGACCTAAAGGTTGGAACGAGTTACCAGAACACGTCGTGTCAAGTGAAAGCTTGGATATCTTCAAGACACGACTTGACAGACACTGGCAACACAGGATGTTCCGCGAATTGTCCTAGGGTAAGGGACAACACGGAGGAGCTGGTCGACAGAGGCAACAAACCTACAGACCAGAATACTCGAACTCGAACTCGAACTCGAAGAACAAACGGAAAAGACCCGAAATTCTAGAAACTTTGGACACGATGTTGTATTGCATTTTCGTCTGTCTTTTTTCAAAGATTTGTTGTAATTTTTCCCCTCTTGAGCTTTGTCGTCTTGTCGAGCTCTTGATATACGAAGTTTAAATTGACGTCAAATTTCTGGTCAAGTAATTATAATAGACGCAGTAAAACGTGCATTTCGATATATTGTATTAGGTGTAAAAGAAACAAATTTCTCAATTGAAAATCAATTCTGATTTGTAAAACAAATCTCTTCGCCCTTTACGTCACCGTCAGGGTAAAACTATCAAAAATTGATAATGGATAAAATGAAAAGGTATTTACAATTGATGGAGCAGAAACTAATTTATCAAACTAAAATTAATTCTGATAATTAAAACAAACGTTTCGAACTTTACGTGCATCGTCAGGTTGAAAGTGTTTCGCAAATATCTAGAGGACAAAATGAATATGACGCAGAGAAGAAACAATCACTTTCACTTAAAACTTAAATTAAAAAAAAACGAAAGTTTTTTAACATTGCGTTCATCGCCAGGTTTAGAAATCAAATAATCATTTACAAAGCATATAAACTTGACATTGATTCTAATTCTAAAACGTGAGATAAAAACAAAAAAAATGAAACTATTTACAGTGAAAAACATTTAAAACAATTTTTTTTACCTTTATTACAATAAAAAGTACTTCAATCTTTCTTCCGGAGTTTTTTTTGAAAAAAACCGGGTGTACTGTTTTCTATTCCTGAAACGCAGTTTTTACTTTCATTCAGACTGTTGTTATTCTTTAATTGTTGGGCTTGACAAAAATTCGATTTAGCATGTACCAGAAAAACTTTTGAATTTCGAACAACAAATTTTTTGTATTTGAGCTAGCACTTCAATGTCGATTCCCGCCCACGGTACTCGTCACGCGTTTTTAATTGCGATTTTAGTTTTTGATAATGATGGCTTCTTTTTTCTTTAGTTTTTCAACCCCGCAACTTGCATCTAGGATCCCACTTTCAAAACTATGCGCTGTACCACAATTTTCAAAGAGGTGCTGTCCTACAGGAGCATCCTTCTTTTGATTTTCCGAAAATCTAGTGGGAACATGTTGACTGGTTTAACCAACCTAGACGGAACTGTAGCCATTACATGTAACTTTATATGCCACATAACATTTCAAATTCTTATCAAAAGATGATTTCAGTTTGGGCAAGCAAGTCCTTAGACTTCTCGTTGTGAAAAGGTTTGGAATATCATACGATTTGTTCAGTCTACTTGAAAAAATTGGAGTGATGTTTTTTCTGTAGGCTCATTTTTGATACGACTTTGAATTTTTTTGAGATGATGTTCTTTTATTTCTTTGGGGGTTTTGTAACTTTTTCCAACGTGACTATTTTATCGAACGACTCATTAAAAGTACTGGATGACCACTCAGTTGGATGTTGATTTTGAGTCCAGATCTCTTGATTTTTCATATGGGCTTCATCATAGGAAAACTATTTAAAGTTAAAATCATATACACAACATTTTATTTACACTTATTACAAAAAATTACTTCATTATTTATTCCGGAGTTTTTGAAAAAACCAATTGTATTGTTTTCTATTCCTGAAAAGGAGGTTATACTTTATTCCCGTCTATATTGTTTTTTTACTTGTTGGGGTAGACAACAATTCGAATTAACATGTACCAGAAATACTTGATTTTCAAAAGTCTAAATTTTTGCATTTGAACTAATTATTCAATGTCAAGTACCGCCCCCGGTACTTGTCACACGTATTTAATTGCGCTTTCAGCTTTTTCGTATAGATCTCTTCTAATGTCATTAGATTTTCAAGCCCTTGACAGGCATTTAGGATAAATGAGCTGTTTTCACTATTGTCTGAGACCACAATATACATTTGTCTGAGACCATAATTTAAATAATTCTGGGAACTATCTTCAAAATTTTTGATAAAAAATTTTCAAATTTTACAATAGTTAGCCTATTTACAGCTGTTATCAATTTTTTTCTACAAAAACAATTCTGCTCCGGATATTTTTTTGACCATGCTTTTGTATTTCTAGGTTAATTCCGAAATTGCCCTAACTCTAAGTCTCCCTCTTGTAGGGGGTTTTGCAAATTTCGTTTTATCATACAAAACAAAATTTGCCATTTTTTTTGTTCCCAAGGCAAAATTATTATTTGAACTAATATTTTGGCTTAAGTTCGCGCTCCCTATTTTCTTCGCGGGAGCATAGTTCCGGCTTCAACTTGCTGATTTACTTAGGTCATGAGTTTCTCTACTGTGCGACAGGCATACAGAATTTTCCATCCAATGTCATTCATGGAGCCAATAACTTGAACAAGATGTTGACCCGCCTGTTATTCCTTCTTCTGATGTTCTGATATCCTAGTATTAACATGCAGGTTTGTGTTCCCAACATAGTTGGATCCGCATCCGTTATAACTTATGTTATATAGCACGTGGGAGTTTAGGTTACTATCGAAAGATGATTTTAGAGTGAGTAGGCATGATCTTGTTTTTCGCATAAATGGATACCAGTTGCAAGTTACATAAATTATTCAATTTGATTGCAAATTTTGAATAATTTTGCCTGTGTATTGTGATCTAGTCTTACTTTTTGATGCTCTTTTGGTGTTTCTTTGCACCATCTTGGTATCGATTTTTTGAAAACAATCCTAATCGGCTTTTTTCTTTTCGATTTTGACCCTGTTTTATGTATTTCTAGGTCAATTCATATTTTACCCTAAAAATTAGTGTCCCTCTTGTGGGAATTTGTTAATTTTATTTTGACATACCAAATGTTTAACACCTATTTTTGGGCCCATTTTTCTTTCCCAAGTCAAATTTATGATTTAAACCAATATTTTTGCGTTAATTCAGCCCCCTGTTTTCAGGCGCATAGGAGTGAAAGTTATAGGCCTGTAAGTTTTTCTATGCAGCTGCAGGTATTCCCCTTTTGTATACATGGTAGCTCTTTGTAGCTTTTCGAAATTCTCCCTATGCCCAGTGTCTGGTGAAATACTTGCGAACAGATTGATAGTAAAGGCACGACATAATCAATGTAGGCTTTCATTTTTTAATGAGACATTGTTTGATTGCCAAAAAATTTGCTTGCATTCAACAGTCCATGATTGCAGTGACTGCTCCAGTCCAAAAATTGTGACTCATTCAAGTCCTCACTAGTCAAAGAAAGTTTTTCTGACAAAAAACAACAAATTACCTGTTGTAATGAACATAGCATAAACTAAAATAAAAAAATGTGTGCAGAAACAATTTTTCATGCATAGCAGTATAATTATCAGACAAAAGAGATGAGACTCAAAGAAGACAACCAAGAGACACTAGAAAGACGCATATAAACCATGAAAAAACAAACTGATTTAAAGTCAAACCATAATAAAGTGGACCCAATTTGTTCAAACACTTACTCACAAAAGTAAGTGCTCTAACCTCCGGAGCACAGTAAAAGAACGTTTGTCAAGTAATGCTGAAACACCAGCACACAGAGTCATACACTTTGACGCTAAGAAAACCACTCCTAATCAAGATCCAAGGAAAAGCGACAACTAGATTAAACAACAATACATTCAACAAACACAGGATTTTTAAAAACAGAAAAAGAAAACACTAAAAATAGGAACATAAGGAAACTGGAAATATAGAGCAAAAGGTGTAACACAGTGAAAAGAGCCATAAGAGACTCAAAGAGGGTAAGGCGCTGGGCCCAGATAAAAAAGCGCCAATCCACCTGCACCATATAGGCCCAATAGCACTGAGGTCCCTCACTGACACATAAACCTTTCTGCAAAGAGTGCAAACATCTCACAGGGTTATAATAAAAAAACCAGGAAAACCCCTAGACCAACCTAAAAATTTCTGACCAACTGCACACCTCTCCCCTATTGAAAAACCAACAGGAAAAATTCTTTTTAATTGAATTTATAGTATATCAACAAAAAAACATCAGCATGAAATTGGACTTGGGCATTCCACAATAGAAGCTCTCAATATTGCCACAAACAATATACACAAAGGCACAAAAGTTTTATTTACCAGTAGCCTTAGACCTCACCGCCATTTCTGACGCGGTTGATCAGAACCTACTACTAAGGGACATTCTCGAGGCACCAATACCGAATAGCCCTAAAAGATGGCTTGCTTCAATTTTACAGCGTAGGTTTTATTACGTACAATAAAACCATTAGAATTCAAAATTGAGAAAAAAAACAAGGTGTACCCCAAGGCGGTGTTTTAACCCAAATTCTCACCAACATATATATGAGCCAGCTGCCTCTACCCCCAAAACACATAATCATCGCGTCTTACGCTGATGAAAAAACTTTAACCAAACCTTTCCCATTTGCTGAAAAACTACGTGAACTCAGAACTCCTTACCTAAAATTTCCACAAGATTGGCTAGAATCAAGAAAATTTAAGTTATCAGCTGAGAAATCAAGTGCAACTGTGTTCACAACTTGGAGCAAGGCGGCTAGGTTTGATCCACACCTCACTATCAACAATTCTCCAATACCAGTTAATTACAATGTCGAAGAACTTGCTGTCACCTCCGCAATTTTGGACAACATGTAAGGAGAAACAAAGAAAAATACAAATGCGCAATAAGATACTCAAGAAAATTGCTGGTAGCGACTGATGCTGCACAAAAAAGAAACTCAGTGGATTACAAAGCTATCAGCTGGAGCGTCCTGAACTACGGTGCTACAATTTGGGCTTCCACAGTCAGATATAAATTTTGGAACAACCTGCAAACGCAACAAAACATTGCTTTTCGCACAATTACTGGCTGTGTTAAAATGTCTGACATCAATGGCTTACACAATGAGAGTGCAACGCTGTCTGTTAAAGGCAGCACAGAAAAAAAAGAGCCATTTCTTACCGTCTGTCATCAGAACCATCGTGCTGATCATAAAACAACGCCTTCAACAAGTTCATGTCCTAAGACCGAAAAAAAATATACATTTAGGTATCAAATGAAACAACAAAAAAACTATAAAAAGCAATTAAAATTAAAAGAAAAAATGCGCTCAAAAGTATCAACCGACACACAATCCATACTCAGTTGAACAAAGACAGCAAGTAATTGAGCACACCTCCAACAAAGATAGTAGAAAAAAACCCACGCTGCAACGATTTGCACTTATCGGATTAGAACAACTGAGAACTGGATACTGTCCCCTGCTAAACTCTTACTCGTTTTATATATGGGACGATGTTGATAACCACTTTCCAAAACGTGAACTAGCACCACTTGACGTAAACAAAATTTTCAACTCCAGTAAGAACGCCACGGACCTGAAAGTGATTGACTTGTGGAAAGACAAGCGGAGGTAACCAAATCGTTGCACTTAATACCATCAGTCCTACACGACCAGAGCTTAGAATAATCCGCTTTCCTTGTCCCTTTCATCTATGTTCACGATGCCCCTCTTGGTCCCCCTATCCTGAACACCGCATTTCACTCACCATTACGTAGAAGCAGAAAGGTCGCTGCACCATCAGATTATTGTGGACAGGCGGTCACTCACTTCTAATAACATATCTATTTTTATCAGGAAACAAATTGCAAATAGGTAACAGTTAAAAACAGCAACAAACGCCGGTATCCCGCCCAAATTACCTGCTAATTGCAGCCAGCTCTGCGCGACAGCTACAACAACAACAACAGCTTGAAAAAGTTGTTGATTCCGGTAGCACAAGTTTTTTTCTTAAATTTCGTTAAGAAACCTCATCCAACCAAATTACTGGTCAACTAGCACAAGTCCAAGCGCCAATTGAAGGAGATTACAGAAATTCAAAAAAGAACCAGTTTCAAAGCCCTGGTCTATGTACAGACTTATGAAACGACAATGCCCGACCCGAAAAAGACCATACTCGATTCATTTGAGCCAGATTTCATCTGGACTTTAAGACATTCTGGACTTTAGCTTGACTCAGATTTTTCGCAAAAGACTTTAGCTGAACCCAAATTTTACAAAAAAACTTTAGCTTGACCCAATATTTGAGCTGGATATAAGCTCGACACAATATTTGCAAACAAATTCGCGTAAAAGTCTTTTCATGGTCCATCATTAGACTTTTCATAAGTCCGCTTTTTTATCATTAAAATTGTCCGTTCAATTTTGCATATAACGCAGTCAACGTGTACAATCCTCCATTTTTACGATTCAGAAGAACCAGTAAACCCTCAGAAATCCGCAATTTTTTAAACAAGTTATTAAATTTTTTGGGGAACTCAACTGGAATCAAGAGTTTAAGAATTGAGATTTAAATAATTGCCGCCTAGTATATAAAAATCCAGACCGGTCTAGGACAACAATGCCTCTTCTTAGGTTTTATGCTTGTACTTCATCTAAGTAAATAAAGAGGAATGTCTGAAAATTTGATGATAGTTTCTCAAAGTCTTCGAAATTTTGATGCAGATAATTTCAGACGAAATCTTAAAAAAAGCCATTTAGCAAAAAATTGACACCAATTTAAGGTGATTCAAAAGAGAAATTCGTGAATAAAAAACTTATGATTTCCAACTCCCATGTATTAGACAACAGAAAATGAATTTTTGTTGGATCAACTCAATAATTGAAAC
This sequence comes from Convolutriloba macropyga, assembly GCF_964194025.1. Lineage (NCBI taxonomy): Eukaryota > Metazoa > Xenacoelomorpha > Acoela > Convolutidae > Convolutriloba > Convolutriloba macropyga. The sequence goes on from NC_134477.1 coordinate 12,098,345, forward strand.
AAAACTAGGGTACTTAAACCACATAAGGAAAAAAGAATATGAACTTCTTGCCTATTCAACAGTCATCAGTTTTTTTACCAAATCAAAAACCCAACAAACAAATATGAAAAACGGTTAAATAAGAATTGATTGAGCTAATTTCAACGAGTCGATAATTGAAAATCTCTTCAATGCTTTCTGCAACAGGATTATCGACTTTCTCACACAGCAGTGGTACGACTGGTTTAACAAACTGTTGGACGGGAATAAACCATACGCACATTCCATCGTGTGGATCTCCTACCCTGGGTATCGAATTCCACTACTCATCTTATTAAAAGATCTGAAAACTTTTTGGTCAAAAGTAAGCAAATCCAAAGTACCATCAGAGCCGCACTAGATAAAAAAAAACTTGCTCACGAAGATCAAATCCAGCAAAATCAACGAAATGATCAGGAACAATTTGAATCATATACATTTGGCTTTTGACAGTTTAGCAAATTTCAAAAGCATATCAGATCAATTGAAAAACGTCCGACCTTTCCATGCGAAATTAATCTCGAAGAAAAAGTAGCACCTACTGGCCTCGAAAAAGCAGAATTTTTCAATTTCAATCAAATTTTTCAAAGCGTATTTAATCTTAGGCATGAACAAGCTCCCGCTCATTCACCTTTTGTCCAAAAAGTTAAAACAAGTATCAATTTTCCACAACCACTTTCATTAACATGATGGAAAAACCAGATGTCAACAAAGGAAGAGGACCAGACGGCATAGACAATTGTAATATATAAATCGCTACACCCGATATTTACAACTTTTATCAACGAAGAAAAATTCCCAAATATAGTGAAAACCAGCGAGCTTACATCAATCTACAAAGACGGCAACCAGACATCAATCGTTAATTACAGACCAGCAATTTTACTCTGCTGTCTTTCAAAGTTATTGAAAAACTACTATACGATAAAAATTACAGAGCAGTGGATCATCTCTTTCATGATTCACAGTTCGAATTAAGACCACAAATATCAACCATTGTTTTATCATTAGGCTTCCTAAACAAACATTACAGTAAAAAAACATATCTGGAATCAATGATTTTTGTGTTTTCTACCTCGATTTCCAAAAAGCGCTTGCACAAAAACACATTATCGGGTAATACAACTTGCATAAATGGGGAGAAGAGGAAAACCTCATCAACTAGCCCTAGACTATTTCGAAGAACGGAAACAATGTTTCCAAATAAAGAATTTTTAACCAAGATTCGGAAATTTAATCAAACGTATACGTCAGGGTGTGTTTTAGGTCCGCCAGTTTTCCTGGTTAATATCAATGATCCCAACCAACAACATTAACCACAGCCTAGTTTTTGGTTACGCATTTTATAACAAAATCATTCCAACCAACTCAACACAATTACAAGTAGATTTAAAAGCTCTCTAGAAATGGTTTGTTGAAAATGTTGAGGTCGCAAATCATCAAATTTTAAAAAGCACATTTTTTGCTTAAACAAGGAACGGACCTCCTAGAAAGATCTTGTATTTATTCCTTTCAAAAAAATCAAATGACATAAAAATGCAATACATAGAAAATCAGAAGCCAAAAGTCCGTTTAGTTCCTGGAAAGGAACATCCACTACAAGCCAACAGTAAAATCGAATTTTAGCGCATACGTAAGATACGTTGTCCCTGAAATCGTTTACAAATGAAAGTCCTGCAATGGAATTCAAGTTTGGTATGTAAAAAAAGAGATCTATTTGCGATAGAAAACTCCAAAAAGGACTAGGTGAATCTTAGGAACAAACTAAAGCTTTAAAAAACGCGTAATTAAACTAAGAATACTACCAATTTCACAATAAATTGAGCCACAATCCGTTTGAATTCTTTATGATCTATTTGACGGTAGAAACGACCTTAACGGTATTAACGACATCAAATAAATTTCCCGTTTTTGTAGGAGTGACCAAAGTTCTTGATTACGCAGCTCCCAATTATTTGAAACTATTAGCAAACTTTAAAAACTTTTAGACGCAAAGAAAGCAGAATCAAATAATGGTGATCTCTTCCAGTACCACTTTTTAATCTTTTATACGACGAAGCCAACACTTGCAGAATATATTATCTCTACGCAAAAACTGTAACCCTCAAAAACAACTGGCAGATATAATTCATTTGTTAATTTTTTGAGTGGGTTCTAACACCCCTGTTTTGAAGTGCTAAATTCTAAACCATTACTACTACTATTACTACTGCTACTACTACTACTACTACTACTACTACTACTACTACTACTACTACTACTACTACTACTACTACTACTACTACTACTAATACTACTACTACTACTACTACTACTACTACTACTACTACTACTACTACTACTACTACTACTACCACTACTACTACTACTACTACTACTACTACTACTACTACTACTACTACTACTACTACTACTACTACTACTACTACTACTACTACTGCTACTACTACTACTACTACTACTACTACTACTACTACTACTACTACTACTACTACTACTACTACTACTACTACTACTACTACTACTGCTGCTACTACTACTACTACCCAGGCACAATGACGTCACGCACCATCTTTATTGAGGAAAAATTCAAAACTCTGGTACACAGAAGATTTTTAATATCATTTAAAGCTCTATGCTTTAGAGAAAAAATTTGCCTGAGCAACTGAAAACATTCATCTCAAACAAGCAGTGGCAATGCAAAACAAATCTGTCTCAACAAAACAAATCTGTGGCAATGCAAATAAATTTTTGGAAGCTTGGATCTTTTTTGGAAAGGTATTTTTTTGAGCTGTACTTTTTGGGGAAAAAATTAGGAAAAAATTAGCGGTATTGAAATTCTACTGCTAGTAGTTGTCTGGTCAATCGATTTTCAAAATAAACTTATAGGGCAACTTTTTAAAGGTCAATTTCTACATTAAAATAGTCACTTCTACAAAATCCCTTATAGGGTAGTTTAACTAATTGGATCAATAGTTTCTTGATTTACGAGTTTTAACACTTCCCAAGTGCGGAAATTATATTAGTCGATTGAAACACTTATCAGGGAACCAAACAGATATTTCATCATACGTAGATTTTTTACTTGCAACTGCTTCAAAAATATTTGTCTTCCAGTTCAAAAAACCCTTAGAAAATAATTGCAAAGTTTGAGTTAAGTTGCAAACATTTTTGTCACGCAAAAACTCAAAATGCACAACCCTCATCAAAAACTTAGTGACAAACAGAATTTTGAAAAAATAAAAACTCGCAACGCCAGCCATAAATTGATACAGTGTCCTTTACTCAACATGAAATAATTACTACAACTACCGATTTTTTCGATGATCAGTTTCTACTGACAAAAAATTGCACAAAAATGAAGTGTTTCTCAGGTTACGTTTATTGGGAAATTTTAAAAAAAAAATGCATGCATAGAAAGTCACAGATACAAATCGTTTAATTTTTATGCAGCTAATTTGGTCAGTATGCGCGGCTTGCGAGCTCATTTGTCTCAGATAATTGTTTCAATTACCCCGAAAATACACCATTAAAAGCATCCTAATACAGACGGAAATACTATCCCCAACAATAAAAAAAATGGTAATCAGTAATTTTTTGCGTTTCGGATTTTTTTTCAGCTTTTGTAGTATTTGATAGAGTTTAATCGTACAAACGATGTGCTTCGACAACAAAAGGAATACAATGAGGTATACAAAAAGGAATAAAAAAGGTATGAAATGGAATCAGCTGATACTTTTCGAGACTGAACAATTTTGATTTGATGTTCTTTCAATGAAAACAGTTCTTCAAATTTTCTTTTTGGCAATTGATGGTGAAACATAGTTCAAATCTACCATTTGTATCATATGTGTTTCAACCTTGAGCTATGTGTGGAGTTTTTGAGGCAACTTTATCGGTAATTGTTACCGAGTAAATTGAATTGAATAAATTATATCACTAGATAGAGAATTTTTGTGCGTATTATATCAAAACTTTTGCTTAGATTTTCCGTTCTAAATGCAACATACGTATTATTTCTGAGAAATACAAAGGCCGATTTCCCACTAAGAATAAGTTCCAAAATGGCTCAAAACTGATCGCTTAGCCTAACAAATTCGGTTTTTTGAACGGATCAGTTTAAATTGGTGACCTAGACTAAGACCTGCTAAAAAAAGATCAAGCTAGATTTGCCTCCGAGTAAACGATGCTTATTGCCTTGACGTTTTCGATACACAGTTGATCAGAAAAAGGTTGCCTTAACGTTATGATATAACGAATAAAGATTACGATAGAGTGTTTTCACCTATATTTTTGGTGCCGTTCTCAATCTACGAAAAACATTATTTAGCCTAATTGTTGTGATAAACCTATTAAATGGACAAAACTATGGCTGCCTGTTATAATCACAAATCATCGTTTCTAACAACGGAGAACTCTCGACGTCAAATGACAACTGATTGAGAGTTACTCAAAATACTCTGCGAATTCACTTTTGTTGTGCAGAACTTCAATTGCAAACATCGTATTAGTTCATTTTAGTATTATATCATCTTAGTTCATTTCCAGTACCCTGTTCAGATTCTGGACTTTGACTTGGTAGTCGGTCCGCCCTGAAAGCAGGCGTCTTTATAATCCCCTAGACGCTACAGATCAAAGCTACTTTCCACAGTCAAACAAACTTAGCCAACAATTGCAGTTAAACGCTTTTTATTTCACCGCTCGGTTTGCGCTGAATTGTACTTGTAAATTATATCTCGGTCTCTTTTGTTTATCAGGAGGCGTCCGGCAGCTTCTTGCGAAAGTCGGAACTTTTGGCGTCGAGTGTTCATACTATTTGCATTCTGTGTCAGGGGCGTTACGTTTCGCGATATCAACTTCTTACGCTTGAAACTCAAGCAAAGGACGATTAAGTCTGAGATACCGCTTAGAGAACTGAGACAACCTCTTTGAAGCAGTATTTCATTTGTCTCTCACATTACTACATTCCTTTCGCGGTACAGCTTAACAGTGGAGCTTTTAAAGTAGATCCTGTGTGTTGTGTTGTGTTTGTGCGACACACTAAAAAAAACTTTTGGTGGGAGTGACGTCTAGTGGAGGACAGTTAGTGACAGGCAGTGCTGTGGTGCTGAGTGTGTGTATTTGTCTGTGGGTGAGATGCTAATTGTGATGCCCCCATTGATCTAATTGTTCTAGTCAGAGGGGCCATGCCGCCATACGACGCTCTTCCATCGACCCTGTCGACATCGAAATGTGCATTGCAGGCGAATGGTGACTGGGCCACGAATACATTGTGATGGTCTACAACGGTCTACAATGGTCTACAACTGAGCAACAATCAGGGATAAATCAACAGAAAAAAAAAACTGTAAGAACTATCCAAACTAAATCTTTGTTACTTGAAATCTTGATGCTCTATATTTATATTCGAGACCGGCAAATCTAGACCCCAAATCCCATTTCCTATCCTATATAACAAATTTTTTACGAAATTCCTCGGTCACCAAAAACCCACCCCTTAGAATTTTTTTTTGAAAAAAGTACAATTTTGACAAATTTTTGTCAAAACCCAGAGATAATCAAATTGCGGTGTTTTTTTACAGTTCTTGACATAAAAGCGAAGCAAAAGAAAAGTTTGAAATAATTGACCAAACTTGATAAAATTTTGCAAAAAAATTGTATAAAGCGTTGATAGATGACAGATAGAACACTTGTATAAAAAAGGGTAGAATTAAGAGTTTGGTCAAGATTTTCAAATTTTGAAAAAAAAGAATCAGATAACTGATTTTTTTTACAAATAAGCGCTTATTCTTGGTAACTCGTGAAAATCGTGCATTTAACGTCAAGGTTCGGAGTTTGAGCAAAGCTAAAATCAATTATGTTGTAAAAAACATTATATGGTTTTCATATTAGCTGCAAGTTCACTTCATCACGCCATAAAAACTTTGCCTCAAGCGTTACAAGACCATTATAAAAAAGGAATTTACGCATTACCGGGTCTGAGTTTTAATCCTAACGCTTTGAAAGTCCGAAAAACCGCGCAATTTCAATTGAGTCACTTCTTCCGTGATAAAAAGAGGCTAGTTATATGGCATGATGTGGTGAACAATTCATTGTCCCGTCATCGCAGTAACAACAATAAGCCTTTAACACCTTCGCAGCTCATTGAAGTGCTTGAAAAGTATCAGGAGCGCATAGAAGCTATAGTGTATTGCCCCAGAGAGGGAACTCCTGATATTTATAATCAGCTCAAGCGTAGTACTCTAGTTACCATCCATTTAGTGAAAGACATTGTGTCTAAACGTAAACAGAAGGATCTTAGTTTACTTAAAGAGTACAGAGCATTACACCAAAGGCCTGCGCTTGAGCTGAAAACGCTCACTATAGTCTTAGCTCATAAGAACAACCTCCGGTCCTTGATAACACGCTCCCGACCGAAGAAACTTTCGAAGCGCCATCGTAAAACGCTTCGCACCCGTCATGCGTTCGAGGAGGCGGAACTCACACAAGCCTTTGATAACCTGAATGTCACTTAGTCTTGCGCTGTTTTGGGAGTCTACCCGCTGACTGGCGGTGTGACTTAGTTAACTCACGAGTTACGGGTTAGTTTGTGGCTGGTTCTCTCCGATAGCGCTTTACTAAACGTTTCGCTCTCCCCATTCTTCGAGTTTTTCACTACCGTCCGTTTTCCGCAGGTTATCTGGTTTCATTTTCCGCTTCCGTCCTTTTGTTTCCTTGTCACTTTGTTTCCTTCTATCCCCCGTTTATCTGTTGTATGATATAGTATGTTGAGTTTCTGCTGTAGTAAAATTTCTCTCTGCTAGTATGCTGGTTTGTTGTGTAGTCTCATTCCTTGCTAGGGTGTGACTTAAGTTCATTCTGGAGTTACGGCTGGTTTGTTTCGTGACTTTCACCACACTGGTTTGCTAGCAATTTGTTGTAGCTTTATTAATTTTGTAGTATGCACTTTTGTTGTCTGGGTAGGGTGGTTTGCTAGGGTGTGACTTAAGTGTGTTCTGGAGTTACGGCTAGTAAAGTTCCTGACCTTTTCGACTTTTGGTTATACTACACTGTTGCCGTAAATTGTTTCATGTTTGTTGTTTTGATGCCGTTGATAAAGCCCCCATAATGTTTTGTGCTAGTTTACCTGGCAGTAGCTCCTCTCCTTCTTTCTAGGGTGTGACTTAAGTTTATTCTGGAGTTACGGCTAGCTTGTTTAGTTGAGTTTGTCGCTGTGGTCTGTTAGCATCGATCTTCCCGCCTCCTCGCTTGTGGTTTCCGCCCCACCCGTGCAAGTTTTCCCGTTTCGTCGCGCGCCATCCGCCCGACGTTTCCGCCCCTTCCGTGCCGTTTTCCCGTTTCGTCGCGCGCCATCCGCCCGACGTTTCCGCCCCGCCCGTGCCATTTTCCCGCTTCGTCGCGCGCTTTTCGCCCGACGCTCCCGTTTGTCCGTCCGGTTTCCCGTTGCGTCGTGCGTTACTCGTTCGGCGTCTCTTCCCGTCCGTCCCGTCTCCCGTTCTGCCCCTTTCCGCGCTTCCTGCGCACCGTTCTTTCTTTCTTTCGCCGGGTACTATTGTACTCGACGAACATCTTTGCTCTTCGGCGGTTTGCTAGCCAAACCGTCACACTAGGGTTCGGTATAACCCCTTTGTGTTGTGCTGTTGCATGTGTGTGTACTCTATATTAGTACGAAATTAAACTTGTGGTTCCTGTTTTTCTTAAGATCATGACAACTTTGCAGGACAAATTTAACAAACTTTATAGTGCGAGGGCAAAATTAGAGGCTGAACTAAATAACATCTATGGTGAAATTAACAATGCTGTTGATAAGCAAGACAGGAAAGTTAAGATCGAACGTCTGATTTTGAAGTGCAAAGATGCTTTTACTAGAGTAGTTGATAAGAATGAAGAGCTCTTTGATCTGGCACAAAAGACTGAAGATCCAGACGCTGCCTGTAAGAATCTTGAGAAATGGTTAGAGAGTGTAACAAAGAAAACTGACGAGTTCATTGCTGCTGCTCGAGGGTATATCAATTCGGTCCATGACAAAGAGACAGCAGAGCAGTATACCTCTCACCATTCAAAATCAAGTTCACATATGACTTCCTCAAAAAGATCAAGTCAGCGTCAACGAGACTTAGAACTATCAAGACTCAAAAGGGAGGAACTTGAGAAACAACATGAAGCAAAGCTTCGCATTGCTAGACAGCGTCTCGAAATTGAAAAACAAACGAAATTGCGGGAATTGGAAATTGAGCAGCTTGAGGAGGATCATCGCAAGGAAGTAGCTGCTGCAGCACTTGAGGAAATTGAGTTGATGACAAAATCATCAGCAGACGGGTCTGGTACAGGCAAAATGAGCGGGCTCTTTACGGAAAGATGTTCAGTCAAGAGCAAGAAACTTGTTCAAGATTGGGTTAATTCGTCACCGGCCGGGAACATGGCAGATGTTGCAAACGAACCGAGTTTGCACTTTTCTGGTTCCATCGCCCAATCCAACCAAGCAATTGTCCAACGACCTTCTTCAGCTCACCTTCCAAACTCACACTTCAATCTCAATACACATGGTCAAGTTGAGGCCAACATCAACCTCCCTGCCCATGATCCAAGTAGTAGAACCAATGTAACCAATGAAGCACATAATGCAAACAACATCATGCAAGAACAGCAACAGCCTCAATATACGCCTCCATCACCAGTAAACTTTGGTATGCCAACTCAACTAAACGCCCCAAACACAGCCCGACAACTGTCTCAAGCAACAATGCACTTCGATGGTTTACAGTTAGATCATCAATTCCCTCGCAGGTCGAGCATGCCGGGACAGTTGAGTTTAGTCAGCCCTCCGCGTTCACCACCTTTAAACACACTCGATAATGCTCCGCTAGCACTTAATCCGCAACAAGCACACATAAATGTACCAGCCCACCCATCCCCCGTTCTATACCCCGCACCACCGCATTTCCCGTTAATCCCACCAGCATTCCGCTTTCCTCCTTCGCCGCCACAAGCACTCCCACTACACGCCACTAACCCCGTGGCGAATAATGTCAATCTGTTACCCCATTCTCCGCCTGCACCAATCATTTCCTCCGCAAACATTTTTGTACCTCAACTAATTCATCCACCACCCCCACAAAAGAGTTTTCAGCCCCAAAATTTTTTCCCTATAACCCACGCACCTCCTGCTCCTCCAGACCCAAATGTCTGGCGTTTTCCGGCAGCAGTCCCATCTAATGCAGTACCACTTGTACGTACATCTGCAAACTTATACACCGCACAACCGGCCCCGTTAATCAACCCTCATATCACTACATCGCTCCGCTCCTCTCAAGTACAAGCAGCAGCAGGCGCTCAAAATCACGTAACATCAGACGTCATACAAGCAAATCCATTTAGTTCTTCCACAGGTACCGCCCCCACCTTTGTCACTCCGATCATTCCGCCAACGTATGGAGCTACCGTTCCGAACCCGTTGTGTTGGGGTGGCCCGTCGCATCCCACACCTTCGGCTCCTTCTTTGGACTCTGTGGATTTGATAAAGCAGTTGGTGGAGGCAATTACTTGTAAGAAGAACGATCCACTGCCCGAGTGGAAATTGTCACAGTACAATGCTGATCCACTGCAGTGGCACGAATGGTTCGGACAATTTAAAAGCGCCATAGACGCACAGTCCTTGACTGATGATGTCAAGTTAACATATTTAAAAACGCTTGTAACTGGAAAAGCTAAAACCGCCATCGCTGAGTTCGCATACTGTGGTTTAATGTATAAGGACGCACTTAAGACACTCGAACGTAAATTTGGCCAACCACAGGCAGTAGTCAGTGCACACTTAGACAAACTCAGCTCTTTTCCTCCACTTACGATGCACAATAGTGACAGCATCATAAACTATTCTGCAACAATTTCAAGTCTTGTTGGGGTCTTTAAATCACTTTCATATGACTCAGACCTTAAGAGCGCCTCACTTCTCAACACGGCTGTGCAAAAAATGCCGCCCAATCTGAAAGAGTCTTGGTCACTCTTCACAGTGAAGAAACATTGGGTAAAGCCAACACTCCTTGACTTCAACGATTGGTTGAAGGAGAAGGCGGGGGCACATGATTTAATGGAACAAACTTCATCGAAGGCAAGAACTGAGGATAACACCAACTCAGTAGTAAAGAACAAAGTTGCCTCAAGAACTTTTGCTGCTAATACACAAACTAAGGGCACTCAGAGACCAGCCTCAACATCGGCAACGCCTGCAACCCCTCGCTGCATTGTGTGTAAAGGTAACCACCGCATCTGAGAGTGTAGGGTATTTAAAGAAAAGTCTCCCACTCAGCGAGCAAAGGTAGTGGCGGAAGCAAAACTGTGTTTCTCATGTTTGAGAGAAAAGCATATGTTCAGGCAATGCCCAAACCCCAGGAAATGCAGGAAGGACCGTTGCAACAGCTCCCATAATACTCTTCTCCATGGAGCTGAGAGGGTTTATCCATCAAAATCCCCTCCAAACAACAACAACAGTAATTCTAATGCTGGCGCAAATCAAAGTAAACTTCCTAATGTCCAATCATCGAGCAAGACCACCACTTTGTCATCTGTGAGTAATGTGAAAGGCCTCCTTCAGGTGACTGAATTACAGTTAAAGAGCTCTAACGGTAAAGATACCACGGCTTTAGTTTTTTGTGATACCGCTTGCAGTAACTCTTGGGTGTCCAATGATCCTGCAAATAGACTTGGTTTGCACGGTACAGCATTTAAATTAACAGTCAAGGGTATAAATACCGAGGAGGTTGTAGACACTAAGTTAGTTGAACTAATTGTAACACCACGCGACAACCAAGCATTTGAACCATTAAAAGTCAGCCCTTACGTAAAGGAAAATTTGAATGTAGGCGCCGATGTCATTAACATTAAAGCACTTCAGGAAACATACCCGCACCTAGCAGTTCTAGACCCAGTTACATATTGCTATGGAAACATCGAAATGATACTTGGACAGGATGTGTATCATGCCATCCGCCCGTTAGAGTACTTCGCTGCCGACGAGAAGTCCTCGCCCTTCGCTGTTCGCTTGCCCATAGGTTGGGTTCTAAGCGGCCCTCTACCGTCGTCTTCAGGTTTAGTCTCGACTTGTTTCAAAGCTAATATGGAACAGGATTTTGAACTCGCTAGTCAGGTAAAATCTTGGTACGACATTGAGTCGTACGGCGCACTTAAGCAAGTAGATCCACGATCCGCCTCGGATGCACGTGCGCATGATATTCTTGAAAAAACCACCGTGCATAATGGAAAAAAGTACGATGTAGGAATGCTATGGGCTGAAGATAAAATCGAACTGCCCAACAATTACTTCTCAGCGCTGGTTCAATTGAAATCTTTGGAAAAGCGGCTTACGAAAGACCAGACTTTAAGGGAAAAGTACTCGAATACCATCAAAGAGGACTTAGACAAAGGCTACGTAGTAAGGGTCAAAGATGCTCATAAGGTGGAAAGTCGCTCGGAACGAGAGTGGTACCTACCACACCATCCGGTTGTTAACCCGAACAAGCCGGGCAAGGTTCGTAGGGTACTAAACGGAGCAGCAAAATTCCATGGCGCATCTCTTAATAAGTCATTACTCACCGGACCTGACCTACTGCAAAACCTAATCTATGTACTCCTACGGTTCAGACAACATCCATTTGCCGTATCCGCCGACATCGAGGGAATGTTCCTCCAAGTTGGAGTGTTGCCATGTGATCAACCATCATTGCGCTTTTTGTGGCGGGAGGACCCCACATCAAATGTTGTGGTACACCAGTATACGCGCCACATCTTTGGGGCAAAAGATTCGCCCACCTGCGCCAACTACGCACTTCAGCGCACGGCACGCGATAATGCTAAGGAGTACCCAGAAGCTGCGAAAGCCGTCCTTGAGAACTTCTACATGGACGATTACTTGGATTCTGTGGAATCCCCCGAGAGGGCCCTCATTAGGTCGAAGGAATTGGTACATCTTCTCCATCTAGGTGGGTTCAAGCTTACTAAGTTTGTAAGCAATGTACCAGATCTGGCTGACCAAATTGATGGGTCTGCTCAATCCACTGAACCGAAGGTCATCGTTTCATCCAAGGAGGAATCAATGCACGTGCTTGGGCTTAAGTGGGATCACAACAACGATACTCTGGTCGTGAGTAGGGGTACTAACAGCACCATCACGAAAAGTTTAACACAGCGCTTGGTCTTAAGTCTTGTGTCAAAGGTCTACGACCCAATTGGTCTTGTCGCACCTTTCACTGTTGGTGCTCGGTTAGTCTTGAAAGACATTTGGCGTGTCAATGGACAAAGTTGGGATGACGAGTTACCTAAGGACACAGTTGATAGATTCCTTGCCTGGTGTATTGAACTGCCGCGGTTAGCTGAGGTCACTATACCGAGAAGTTACTTTTCAGAACCATTCCAACATCTTGAACTCCACATGTTTGTTGATAGCTCGCAAGACGTATTCAGTGCAGTAGGTTTCCTTAGGGCTCAAGTAACTTGCAACTCCGGGGAGATTAAAACAGAGCTGGCGTTTGTCTTGGGCAAGGCCCGTGTTGCACCTATGAAGGTAATGACAGTTCCTAAGTTGGAATTACAAGCCGCTCTCCTCGCTGCCCGTTTAAAAAGGGAAATCTGTCGAGCATTAACGGTTACTGTGGATAAAATCTTTATGTGGACAGATAGTACAATCGTCGATAAACTCAACAAACAGACACCCCATCTTCATTGCAAATCGTGTTAGTGAAATCCTGGAGAACACCAGCGTTGACCAATGGGACCACGTCGCCACTTGTGATAATCCGGCAGATGCTGGCACGCGTGGCATGTCCGCTGAAGTTTTGCAATCAAGTAGCTGGGTGAGGGGTCCTGACTTCTTGAGAACTAAGCAATTCCCTTTTGTGCCAAATACTGACGTCGTTGATAGCATCAAACTCGGCGCTGTAACCAAGGAACAAGATGATGACTCCATCTCATCTCTAGCCGCATCCGTAACCACGCCGCCTAAGGAAGAAAGCTTTAATCTAATCCCGTTTGATAAGTTCAGTTCTTATCAAAAATTACTTCGTGTCACCGCATATGTGCTCCGTCTTTTACCATCTCATGAAAGTTACCGTACCGTAGACGGCAGCATAGCCGACCCTGTTGAGCTTGACGAAGCCGAGCGTCATCTCCAGTACTTGGTTCAGGGAGAGTCCTTTAATACTGAAAGAAAGGATCTTCTTGACAACAAATCCGTTAAGACGAGCAGCCGCATTGCTCAGTTTACTCGTTGAGCAGCCGCATACTCATTTGAAGAACCATCATCGATTACTTAAGGTCAAAGGTACAGGAACGTTACACCATACTAAAACTACGTTCCACACTGCGTTCAATCAAATCAAACTGCGTCTTGTGTAGAAAGTTCCGTGCGGGAATCATTCAACCTATCATGGCAGACCTTCCAAAGGAGAGACTCGCATACCAGTCTCCTCCCTTTACCAACACCGGGTTGATTACTTCGGCCCATTCTACGTCACAGTTCGTAGGACTACCGAGAAGAGGGGGGATTTCTCTTCACTTGTCTCACTACTCGTGCTGTCCATGTTGAAGTTGTCCCGTCCATGGACACTAGTTCCTGTGCAATGGGAGTGGAGCGGTTCGTCTCCCGTCGGGGTACTCCTGCTATGATTTTGTCGGATAATGGTACGAACTTCATTGGAGCGGAGAAAGAACTCCGTGAATGTGTGGAGAAATGGAATACGCTTAACATTGCCACCGAACTTGCACATAAGGGCATTAAGTGGAGGTTCAATCCACCCAGTGCGCCCCACAAAGGTGGCATCTGGGAGAGGCTAGTTCGAAGTTATAAAAGAGTACTGTACACTATCCTCGGTACGCGTCGCCTCACAGATGAGGTGTTGAACACTACTTTTTGTCTGGTCGAATACGCACTAAACTCACGTCCCTTAACGCCCGTAAGCGCCGACCCGTCCGACCTAGGCGCAATAACACCTAACCATTTTCTACTCGGTAACCAAGCAAACAGAATTCCGTCTATCGTTGGCGTCGACGAGTTCGATCATCGTAAGCGGTACGCCCGTGCACAGTCCTACGCCAATGCAATTTGGGCACGTTGGCTTAAGGAGTATGTACCTGCACTGAACCGTAGATCTAAGTGGCAGACGCCTGCCGAGCGTCACCTCAATGTTGGTGATTTAGTTTGGATCGTTGAAGAAAGCAACCCTAGGGGTTACTATCCAACTGCTCGGATTGAAGAACTCCGTTACGGTTCCGACAGCGTCGCCCGTTCAGCCGTCTTACGCACGTCGTCCGGATCACTCGTCCGCCCACTCGTTAAGCTTGTACCAATCCTCCCAACATTTTCTTCCGGGCCGGAGGATGTTACCGAGTAAATTGAATTGAATAAATTATATCACTAGATAGAGAATTTTTGTGCGTATTATATCAGAACTTTCGCTTAGATTTTCCGTTCTAAATGCAACATACGTATTATTTCTGAGAAATACAAAGGCCGATTTCCCACTAAGAATAAGTTCCAAAATGGCTCAAAACTGATCGCTTAGCCTAACAAATTCGGTTTTTTGAACGGATTAGTTTAAATTGGTGACCTAGACTAAGACCTGCTAAAAAAGATCAAGCTAGATTTGCCTCCGAGTAAACGATGCTTATTGCCTTGACGTTTTCGATATACAGTTGATCAGAAAAAGGTTGCCTTAACGTTATGATATAACGAATAAAGATTACGATAGAGTGTTTTCACCTATAGCAATTGTAAAATTGACACTGAAATTGTTATTTAAGTCAACATTTTTGTTTATTTTTCCAAGCACTTTGTCATTTTATGGGCATATTGGGCCAAATCGTTTTTTTCTCTAATTTTCGTAGTGCAACCAGCCACATTTAATTTACATATTTGTTCTCTCAACAACTTCCACACCACTTTTTTAATCGAATATTAGTTAATCTTTCGATTTTTTACAGTAGATACGATACTAAAATCGCTCATCATATGAGTTTCAGTGAAAAAACGATCGTACGAGACTTAGGAAAAGTATCAAAACAAAAAACTGAAAACCCATCTTAGTAGGACTGACAAAAATTTTTGGTCACGCAGCTCCTAGTTATTCAAAATCATCAGCAAACTTTCAAATCTGTTAGATTCAGTGAAAAGGAAATTGACTGTTAGTGATCTCTAGTTGCACTACTTTTTGCTAAGATATGACAAATTTAACACATGCAGTTCAAAAATTTTATGTCTATACAAAAACTGTAACCCTTCAGCACAACTGGCCATTTGTTAACTCATTATGTGGTATCTAATACCCGTGTACTGAAGTACTAAATTCAATATACTACTACTACACTAGCACAATGATTTGACACAACATCTTTGTTGAGGAGAAATTCAAAACTGATGAGTACAAAAATGAGTGTAAAAACTCTAGAGTACAAATTTGAAGTGTTTCTCGGGTTACCTAACTTAGGAAATTTATAATGTCAAATTGAATGCACAGCAAGTCACCGATACATATCATTTAGTACTTTATGCAGTTAATTTAACGAGTATTCGCGCCTTGATTGTTCCTTTGTTTCAGAAAATTATTTCGATCATCCCGCACACGCCATCCAAACATTCGAAAACAGAGAGAAAAACAACCCTAACAATAAAAAGAATGGTTATCAGTAATTTTTTCGATTAACCAGACAGTTGAAACAAGATCATGAGATTAAGATCAAAATAATGAACTGAATTAAAGGCATCATATAAATTTTACTGCATCAATGAAATTGAAGAATAAATAAATGTTCGGGTATCACATACCCCTTGCAGCAAGAGAAAATTGTAGAATACAATTTTCAAAATTTATATAATAACAATATTTACAAATTAATACAAGGTCCCCGGTTAAATAGATAATATCAATATATTTACTGGTTATCATAGCTAAAAAAACAATGATTAATACAATATACGATGTTTTTGCAGTTTTCGAGCATTACATATTCTAATCTTCATTGTCAGAATCTTGTTTCTCTGCATTGAGAGCTGTCATCGTCCGAACCAGCGTTGGGGTATCCGTATATAGCAGAGGCGTATTTCGGGTAGCGGGAGGCGAGACAGAGCCGATGCAGGGTGACACATTTTGTTCCTCGGGTTGATTTTCCACAATTTGCTGTACCGATTCGACAATGGTGCCAGGTGATGCAAAATTTTCCACATCACCCGCTCGGCGGGGTCGTTTCGGTGGAGGCAAGATATCAGACGCTGGTGGAGAAGTCTCGAAGCCATAATATGATGGGCTTCGACGAGTACGGTCTGAAGTACGCGTAGTAGATGATGTTGTGGCCGGATGAGTAGACGTAGTTGTGGTTGGTTCGCTAGTCGAGAGTGGAGGTTGTTGATTGCGTATCGCAGAGAAGTTTGGTAATTTTGGGATGCGTCCCCGCATCGCGCGTGAGATGTTCGATCTTTGCGATGAAACCCCGCTGCCCGGTTCTCTCTTCCTGTGCTTCATTTTTTATCACCCTTTTGCTTCCGGGTGAACTCCTTGATATGGCTGTGAATCAGCTCTTCCACGACTTTTTCTCCAGAACGGGGTCCGCGTCTATCAGCATAAACTTTCAATGGAGTTTGCCTCTCCAACTGTGTGCCAAATTTTGCAATATCGCTATTGCGAACTGTCACCACTTGCTTGCCCGGTTCTTTTATGGTCAACGTGGTGAGGCTCACTTTAAGAATGTGCGACCCAGGGGCAAGGACCTCGTATAAACCCTCCAAGTTCTTTTTCGAGCGTCTCTTGCCATGCACCTTTCGCGCAAGATTCAATTCGACCGCACGCTCTTTCAGGGGAATGGGGCGGATCGCCTTGGTCTTGAGGAATCTTGATTCCCCATCTGTACTGGCCTGCTCCCTGGATCGCGCTTCTGTAGTAGCTCGGGTCATGCCAATTTCTACTTCGATATCACTGCGATATCCATTGACCCACTTGTCGTCAGGCAGGATCTCTTCTGGCATCACTGTTTCCTCGTCTAAATAATGATTTATAATACTCTTGTATGACAAGTTCAGCAAATTAGGTTTAGTTGCAATCACGCTTAGCGGGGTATTAGGCTTTCTTCCAGAGTGTGCTTCGAAGGGCGAGGTCTTCGTTGTTCTTTGTTTACATATACGCAATTGGTGAATGATTATCTTTAATACATGCTTTAAATGAAAGGCGTGTGTAGATGATTTCTCTTCTTTGATACATGCGAGTCTATTCTTAATTGTTTGAATTAATCGTTCCACCAACCCGATAGCACGATGATCATAATTTCAATGTTGCTTCAATACAGGCGCTTCAATAATTTCAATGTTGTTTTTATTACAAAAAGTCTTTACTTGATGTCCAATTAAACATTTTGCTTGGTCTAAACGGATAGATCTTGGAATTCCATGAGTGTCAATATACAAGTCCAAAAATTTCAAAACATTTGGTCCATTAGCTTTGTCGTAAATATATGCAGTTGGATATTTAGAAAAGCGGTCAATTGCTGCCAAAAAATACACCTCATTGCCCTTTTCATCAAAAATGGGTCCCCCAAAATCGATTTGAATTTCTTGATTAGGTTCAATACATGGTATATGAGGAGTGAATTGCTTAGTAGGAATAACTGATTTAAGATTCTTGCCGATTACTGTGCACGGTTTGCACTCAGTGGATTTGACTATTAATTCCCGGTGCATGTAGGGCCACCAGGAATGTGTAGCCATACAAATCATGCCCCAGGTACCTGGGTGACTTGCATGGATATCATCGATCAGCGCTTCGCGGAGCACGTTAGGGATAGCCACTCGTTCATCTATGCACACGCACCCGGAGCGCACGTGCAGGTCCCTCCAATACGAGTGTTTGTAGGGGTTTATTGCTTTTAATCTGCTTTCGTTGTTGGTCAAAATGCAATCTCTGACCTCTTTAAGTACAGCGTCCTTACTAGTTAGAGAGACAATCAGAGACTTATTGAAAATTTTGGATACGATATATTCGAAAGTGGGTACGTGCGGGCTCGGCGTCAATGGGGTACTAGCATTAGAAGAATGAGTTGGGGATGTTGGAGTTGTGTTTAGTGCCGTACTTGCTGCATGCGGTGTACTAAGATTTTGCGTAGATTGATTCGCAGCGCGAGAGCTGGTTGGCAAATTAGATCGCGTACTTGCGGGGCGCGTAGTGTTGTCGCTAGTAGAAAGTTGATCCGCTGCGCGGGATGCATCATTAAATCTGACTCGGGTTATTCTCTTTTTCGAAGGCATTCTATTATTTATTGAATTGACGTAATTGAATACGGATGATGATTGATTAGAATTTTTTAGTTTAGAAGGATGCAACTGATTTCTAGAATGACAAGAGGCAAAAAGCACTGATTTTAATTCTGAGTGATGACTTTGAGAATTATTTGTGGAATGTGATTTGATTGGCGGGATTTGTAATTGAGTGATTTGATGCTCGCGCTGCGCGTATGTCACTTTATTCCTAACTTGGATTAATTGTTTGTTGTTGCTGGTATTTTGCAGAGCGAGAGAGGTGCAAAGTGGACTTTGTGACGCGAGTTTTACATACTTCAAATTGTTTAATTGACAAATACTATTTGAGGCATGATTTCGCGGAGCGGGTGAATTGCCAAATACATGTTCGCGTACTCGCGTAGCGCGGGTGCTAATTGAATTTATTGAGTTATTAATGGTCCCAATTTTAGGTGTAGTTTGTAATGCGGGATCAAGTATCTCAATTTGAGATGTGTTTTGCGGGTCGAGAGTGTAATTTGTTTATAACTGGTGTAAGTGTGATGCAGGGTGTTCAGTGTTCAATTCTAATGCGTTAACTGATTTCGAGATTAGTTTCAATTTAGCAACAATAAATTCTTCATCGTATGTAGAGATCTTTTTAGCTTTTTGGGATGGGTCGCGGGAAATATAATCGATCAAACCCATTTTTGCCCCCGGAAGGTGTTCAATATCAAATTGATAAGGAAGAAGACGATCGACCCAGCGGGTCAATCTACTATTGTATGATTTATTAGATCTATGTTCTTTCATAATCGAGAGAAGCGCTCTGTGATCGGTAATTACTTTAAATTGTTTTCCATACAGTTAATTGTTAAAATATTCTGTTGACCAGACTACACCCAAAAGTTCAAGTTCATTTACACTATAACGCTCTTCACAGGAATTTAAAAATCGAGACGCAAATGCAATTGGTTTCCACCCATCTACAGTTAATTGTTCGAGAGCCGCGCAAAGGCCTGAGCGGGATGCGTCGCATTTCACGCGTGTTTCGAGTGGCGGGTTTTAATGACTATTTGCAGTTGCGTTCGCTATGCGAGTCTTAATTTCTTGAAAACAGTTTTCATGTTCAGTTGTCCAGATGAATTTTGAAGACTTCCGCAGTAGCGGGCGAAGAGGATGACTTATTTGGGCTAGATTAGGGATAAATTCCCCAATATAATGAACGGATCCAAAAAATGAACGGAGTTTCTGTAAAGTTTTCGGTGCTTCGAGAGCAAAAATTGCCGCGGTCTTAGATTCGAGGGGCGAAATACCTTCTTGTGATATATGATACGCAAGCCAATCAATTTCTAATTTTCCAAAGTGGCATTTAGGAAGATTTATTCTAAGATTTTCGTCGTTTAAACGTTGGAGACATTTCATTACATAATTTTTGTGATCATTCAGAGACCCTTTGCTAACAATCAAAATATCATCCAAAAAGCAATATGTATTTTCTAAGCCAATTAGAGTATAGTCCATAGCTTTTTGAAATTCAGCTGGCATGTCTGTAAGTCCGTAAAATCCTGTTTGAAATCTGTAAGTGCCAGTCATATCTCCACTAAGAATATTAAAATTACAATGGTTAGCTGTATTGATGTCCAGATTTAATTGACTATATGCGTATTTCAAATCAATCGTAGAAAAGTACGTTATATTTGGCGAAGCGGGAGCACTTATTTGTTGAGATATTGATTCAATTAGCGTATCAATATTTGGCATTTGATACTTGTTCTTGTGAATAGCTTTATTTAAAACTTTTGAATCCAGTGCAAGCGTTATTGTTTGGTCTTTTTTAACTGTAACCACAATAGGTGAGATGAAATAATTATCGGGGCAGCTTGACAGTTTTATAATATGTTTTTCAGCTAATAATTTTCTAAGTTCTGAATTAACTTTGTCTTGAAGATTGATAGGAATTCGTCTACCTTTTTGATGTCTAGGTTGGAAATTCTTGTGAAATTTAGATTTTGCTGCATGACTTTTTGATCGTCCAATGCGTGATACCAAACAAGGAAATTTTTTGGCTATCTGTTCTTTAAATTCAGGGGATGCAATGTTGTTGACACTGTTACCTTTAAGAAGTGTCGACTGAGTTACAGCAAGTCCAAGTTGGTCGAACAAATCACGACCTATTAAGGACTTTAAACCGTCGGCTATAACTGTGAAAGTTGCTGTGTCACATACCCATCCTTTGCTCGTTACGGGGCTTTGAATCTTCCCCAGTACCTGTATTAGTTCGTTAGAGAAGTTTCGCAGTTGTGGTGGTGACGATTCGTGAATCCAGAAAGCGCGGGGGCTGCTTTGTACCACTTGCGACGCGAGTGATTGATGAAGTATACTGCATGCACTCCCGGAGTCCACGAGTAGAGTTGTATTGACATTTCCGATCTTGAGCGGCAGATTGAGGGGTTCAACTTTCTCTACTGCGGTTTCAATCATTGCGACTGTGTTGTCTTCTTCACCACTGCTGTAGTCTGATTCATAGAGTTTTGCCGGTTGAACAAAATTTACCGAGTTCTCTGGGTGTGGCTCTTCGTCTACCACCCGAACCATCTTTTTCTTGGGATCTTGTGGCTTTACGTTGATGTTCCTTTGCTGTTTACGGCAGACCTTTGCAAAGTGGTTTAATAACCCGCAATTGTTGCATGTCTTTCCTTTTGCAATGCAGTTTTCGCGACGATTTGGGAGCCAGACTCCGCCACAATTCGAACAATAGAGTGTTGATCTATTATTTTGTTTTGGAACATTATCAATGTTCTGCCAATACGGTCTTCGTGAGTTATTGTTGAATTGAACAGCATTGATATTCGCTGGAAAAACAATTTTGTTGTGCTGTTGTATCTGATGTTGGTTTCGCATCCCGAGTTCCATATTGATTGCGAGTTCCAACGCCTGTCGCGGTTCTACCGTTTGTTTTAGTATTTTTTTTTGGATCGCGGAATCGATCAGATTTGTGATGAATGCATCGCGTATCAGAGTTTCTTCTTTGTTTTCAAAATCACAGTTTTCCGCCAGTTCTTTTAATTTACCATAAAAATGCTCAAGAGTTTCTCCCCTAAGCTGTTTTGTGATCAGGAAGACATGTCTGTCAAATGTTATGTTGCGCGGGCGGATGAATGCTTCCTCCACGATTTTCCAAAAGCGATAGTAGCTAGAGTGTCTATCTTGATATGCGGGTTCTTACAGTTAAGGATACGATGTCCTTCTATTCCGATGCTCAAGTAAAGAAGAGAGACTGTTTTTCGGTCTGCCAATGACCACGGTTCGTCGCCACACATGATGCCTACCTCAATAAGTCGTTGGCATTTGTTTTGCCAGTTCATCTTTTGTTGCGCGTTTCGCGCGTTCCTCTCCCTCTCTGATTGTGCAGATGCACCCACAATTGTCTCTTCGTAGATTGGCTCTAGAGGTAGCTCTACCATTTCAGGTTTTGGGCCGAGTAGATGTTTTCTTTGGCTAAGAGTGCCAGTTTGTATTGTACCCTCCACTTCTCCCAGCGAAGTGGTGGATCCGGTGTTGGTTTGTCCCAGAAAGGTTCGATTCCAAGGGGTGTTCTTTTCGTTGCTGACTGCGCCATGTCGTACTTTATTATTTTGCTGTGGTGATTTGCGGTGCGAGATTGCAGAGAGAATATTATTTGACTATTCGCGGCGCGAGATCTATTTTCACTTTTGTTTCGCTTACTTGCGGAGCGGGAAATTAAGAGAAGGTTTTGCAAACTGAATTGAGTTGCAGAAAGTAGGAACAATGAAATTAATAAACTGAAGCCACTCAGGCACAACGTGAATGCGTGATCAGACATGTCTGATCACGAAGCGGGAAACTAACCAGACAGTTGAAACAAGATCATAAGATTAAGATTAAAAAAGTGAACTAAATTAAAGGCATCATATAAATTTTACTTCATCAATGAAATTGAAGAATAAATAAATGTTCGGGTATCACAATCCTAATAAAAGATTGTATCAAAAACCATTCAAAAACCATATATTTAATATACTAAAGAGAACACTTTGATTTTCTTCAGTAAAGCATTTTATTGGTCGCGTTTTCTGAAATAACGAAACAAGCGCGCGGGAACGATTACACTACTCTTTTTTAGGTTGAAAAATTAGCTAGATTTAGCCCAAAAAAACACGAGGACTTCTTTTCTTCATTTTTTCAATTTTTAACAAAAACAAAAACATTTTTGTATTTTGCGTTGTGTTTTCAACTACAGCAAAAAAACTCGGCCTCTCAGAGCCATAAACATTGTTTTCAACTTTGAAAATTGCCTCGCTTCGGCTTCGAAGCCCTTGTTATCTATCAGTACGAAAAAGACCAACAAGAGCAAGATGACAAAGAAGAGCAGTCAGAGTTGTCAGTACACCTTAAACAAATTCAAAATCGCAGACCTGTGTTTGAAATGCAGGCTGGACCTCCTACAGTCTGCAATTGATCGGCGAAAGAGTTTCGCATCACTCAGCCTGCTCATCAATGAAGCAAAAGCAACCGTTCACGAGCTGAAAACAACATTTCATGCCTTGTTGAAAGAAAATCCGAACTTCAGCAGTACTTCATCACTCATGGAACGAGATTCAAACCTTCTGTAACACCTAAAGAAATTCGAACACCAAATATACAGTTTAGAAGACGATGAACTGATCAGTCGATCTTCACCTAGGATACGTGGTGATCTCAGTGTAACAACTCATAAGACTGCCTGGTTACCAAGATCACGGAGATGCTCACAGTCAACGAAGGAGAATCTGGAATTAAGAGATCCAGAACGTTTATGGTTCTCCAACAAAACGCCACCTCTTCCACCGAGACCCGAGAAACCAAACCTGTTTTCGTCTGAATGCCACAGAACCAAACCAATGTTGTCAAAGTTTCCCAATAGCAACAACAAGAGTACCCTTACTATTGAAATGAGTACAGCAAGTTTATTCAGACCAAATAACACAAAAAACAGCCAAATCCAAAACAGAAGCAAAGTACTAAGATATAAAAGTGTTTGCGAAACCTGAAACAACCGTCGCAAAAACTCCCAATCGTTTTGCTCTCTGCGATAAAACGTTCTCTGCTGTTGAACATTTTATAGAAAACCACCAGCACCTGAATGCAGACAATGATTCAATCCAGCCGCGTAGTTTTGTTAGCAAGCAAAAAAATTTCAAAGCCATTTTTCTCTGGAAAACCCTAATTTTCACGAGATATTGCCGAGGAACGGCTTGTGACGCAAAAGCTTCAGCCAAAGAGCATGGGTTTTTCAAAATTCCAAGAAACAAATTACTCCTGCTCGATAATCCCAAATCTGTCAACAGTCACAGTCAAGAACATCTACAGACTGTAGGTTAAAATCTGCCCCATACAAAACGACCATTTGAACTGAGTAACACAATGACAAATTTTAATCTTTTCTCTGAAAGTGCCGGCCAAAAGTCAAACAATTTTCAAGCGTTGAATATAAATTCTTTACAATTGCATAATGGACAAGAATTGAAACGCGCAGAGAATAAAACCTTACCTGGAAGCTCTACCCAATTCCAGTCACAGTCACAAGTCAAAATAGTGAGCCTCTCAACCCATTCGCTGTTCAACAAAGCGCCTGTTCAAAAACAACTGAAAGTGTTCCCATTGCTCCTTCAATCTCAACGTTTCCGCACAAGCAATGCTTTCAGCGGAGCGAAAACCCGAGCAACAATTCCCACATTTCTATCAAATTTCCAGAGTATTACATCAATTATCAAATGAAAGGTTCAAAAACACTTCAATGGAAATCAATTGTTTACGTTGAGCTCAAACATGGCTCCATCTTGGCAGAATCCGACAAGTAAACACTCAATAAATTTGTCACCTCTTACGAGCGAAAGCTTTGAAGTCAACCCACTAAAGTACCATGAATGGAACAAAAATTTTTTGTCTCGTACATAACAGCACTAGTAGTACTCACAAACATCGTATCACTTATCTGCAAAATGCAGTTATCGTCAAATTAAAAGATGTCATAAAAGCAAAATTGTGTGATCTTGCTTCTCATAGCACAGCTTTAAACGAACTCATGTCATATTTTGGTGATCCTACAACAGTGGAGAACGCCTTCATAAATCAATTGAAAACCTGGAAATCACTTAACGACTATTAGAAACAAAACTTTGTAGCCTTTGCTTTCATCTTGAAACGTTTAGTGCAAGCTTTCCAATACCTGGAATACACAGAGGACGTACAGAGCTCAACACAGCTCAAAATGAAAAAAAAACTATCTCACATAAACATCTACTGAAATGGACAGAGCACACGTTAACATCAATCGAGACACCAGCCACTTTAGTTGAAATTCAGAAATGATTAGGATTTCAAACACATGCGTACGATAAGATACACCAGGATAACGTCCAAAATGTCTTGGTAGAAACAATCTTAATAAATTTGGGCACTTGAACAACACCGATAATCACGGAAAAAATTAGATACCCCTTTGTTCAAAATTTTCAGCGCAGCCGACTAACCGAAATCATTGCAAACATTAAGCAGTAACGCTAATGTGAAACCACCTAGGGCTCAAACATTTCCAGCTCCAAGCAACGCAAACCAATCAAAGCATTCTTGCGAAAAAAGAAGAGGAAACCATATACCAGCGATTTGTCCTGATTATCAAGAAAATATCCCAAGCAAGCGATTTGACATTTTTATCAAGAGTATTCTTTGCTCAAACTGTTTGCGCAATGAACAGCAGTGGCAAATTTGCCCTTCAACAAACAACTGCCAAACATGCGGCGGTTACCAACACACAACGCTGCATGACCCCGGTAAAATCATCAAGCGTCTTCCAGCTTCCTTTGCACCAGCAATTCCACAGTCACAAATGTTATAAAACAGGAAATTCAGTCAGTCAAACAGCAATCTGGACAAGGAAGTATCAGCAACTGAAGCGTCTCGTCCAAATCACAAAACAGCCGCTACGGACAGGTTTTTGCAAACAAAAATTAGAGTCAAATTCAGCGCGCTAATTTTGGCAACTCCAACCAAAATCTAAGCGTGAACCATCTACACTGTACAACAAAAGAATGGTCCGAAAAACTTCAACTAATCCCAGCATCCTTATTTAACGGTAAGAAAGCTTTGGTTACGTACCCTCTGACTGATCCAGAAAGCCAATTTACCTTCATACTTGACAAAATATCAGATTTCCTCGCTCTTCTATGTAAAGATCTAGAAGCCACAATTCTTCAGTATCTTAACACAGAGCACGACATGGCACTGTCAAAAATTTCGGAACCAGAGACAGTTGCACCCTATGAAAATTTAGATCAAATATTTCAAATATCAACTACTTATAGCACTCCCTGTTTATACGTAGCAACGCTAATACATTTGACCTCAACCAGTTTTGCGATGCATTCAAATAATTGCGTCACATTTACCTCCCAGACAAAGCCGAAGGCGAATTTCGGCGCGTTTTTGGGAATAAACACCCTTGACTCCACATATCTAATTTAATTCATCCAAGCTACAAAAAATCAGCCATTCAGCCAAAAGAAAAAGCTCGGATGGACCCTAGGTGGAGAGTATGAAAGACTACAAAAGCAAACTGAACAGCTATCACACCAACAGAAAACGGGTACCACATATCACAAAAAAGCTTCAATGATCAACCCCTCCTCGTTGAATTGCTGGACCAATTCTGGACAATTGAAACCGAAGGAACTCAACCGGAGAGCGAATCTACAAATCCCGACAAAAAGGAATCCCTTAACATATTGAACAAGACAATCAGCTACAATGGCGAGAGGTACGAAATTGGACTACCTTGGAGAGAGTAATTGAGATCTGAAAACAATTGTTTTGCAGATCTCTGCTAGCTGAAAAGTCTCCATAAGCGTCTCAGTAATCAATTCCGATTGAATGAGCTGAATGAATAAGCTATCACAGCAGATTTTAAAACTTTTTTTTTCAAGTCAGTTGAAATGCAGCAACCAGAACCCGAGAAAATATTGTTTTTGCCGCATCTTCCGGTTGATAATCCAAACAAGACCGGAAAAGTGCGTAGATTGGCAAAGGCTGCGGCCAAATATAAAAGCCAGTTTTCGAACTCCAATTTAATCGCAAGATTAGATCTGCTAAACAAATTGGTAGGAATTTTTCCGAAATTTCGTGAAAACCCAGTTAATATTCTCTGTGATATTGTAAGCATGGTCATGCTGATAGGAATATGGCATGAGAACCAATCTGGACTACGCTTTCTCTGGCCCAATGCAGGAAGAGATGGTTAACCAGTAACAGTTGCGTACATTCGCACCCATAAGCAGGACAAAAGCTTTCAAACGTCTTTCCTGCTTGGAAAAGGCAAAGTTGCACCAACTAAGCAAATTGATGTGCAAGAAGATCGGGTTGAACTGGAAGATAATAAGAGTTCACGATCAGAAATCGAACACCAGAACTGACTGATTTCTAATGGAGACATTAGATCAAATTCCTCGAAATGCGAGGGAGTATAAAAAACTTAAATGTTCAGCTCAGTGTCAACCATTTTCGATCCCCTCGGAATATTGTGTCCGCTCACAATTAGAATCAAAAGGGTTTCACAATAGATCTAGGTGTTAGGAAATAAGTGGGAGGAACCACTTCCGGCCGATCTACATTCCAACTATCAAAAATTGCTTAAGAACTTCTTTGCAATGCCGTATATTGAAATCCCCAGATGGTTGAACACCTCAACGAATCAAAAAAATAATCACCAGATTGATGTCTTTGTTGATGATTCAACTGTCGCATTGGCAGCAGTTGCGTACATTTGCACCCATAAGAAGGACGAAAGCTTTCAAACGTCTTTCCTGCTCGGAATTTGCAAAGTTGCACCAACTAAGCAAGTTAATGTGCCAAAATTAGAACCCGAAGCTGCCGTTTTAGGTACAAGCCTCCGCACTTCGTTACAGACCGAATTGACATTGAAATTCAAAAAAAGTCTACTTGTGGACCGATAGTCGCGTGGTCTTAGATAAGGATCAGTTCAACTATGAAACAAAACGTTTTCGTGTCCAATCAACTGGAAGAAATTAAAAAAGCATATAAAATTGATGAGTGGAATCATTTCCCAACTAATATTAATGCTGCAAATTGAAAAACTTGAATCCAATGATTGACCAAAATGGTCTGCAACGATCTAGTGGCTGTCTCCTGTTTGGTCCAACGGAAATGGAGATCGAAAAATGTCCAAAAATCTTTGATGCAAAGGAAAAGATTGCAAGATTATATCTTGAACGTGGGCACAGAGTTTGTGCTCATCACGCATCAGAGCCGGTCAAAGCTTTCATACAACAACGTGACGTAGTAACATCGGACGAAGAAAAACTTTCCGTAAAAGGAAACCGCGATGTTTTCTGTGTCACCATTTTAACACTCTGAATATGCACCCAATAATGGCCCCACTGTCTGCATTCCGCTTTCCCACAGAAGAGATCAAACTTCCGTTGGCCAGCACAGGACTGGACAGCCACTTTTATATTGAAGACAAACTAATCAAAATCGAGAAACAATATGGACTCATTTTCACATGCATCGTTACGCGAGCAGTCCATTTGGAAACATGTACAGACATGGATACAAACACCTTTCTCAATGCATTCCGAAGGTTCACCTGCCAAAGCTACGGACCTATTTTGCTGTACAGCAATAATGGAAATATCTTTTTTGGGCCTCCGAAGAGCTGACGAAATCGTTCAAGGCTTTAGACAAAGACAAGAATTATAAGGCCTTAGATGCAATCAACGCCACAAGGAAATTTAACCCACCGTATGGCCCTCTTTTTGATGGCGTGTGAGAGCTATCAATTCAGAGCGCCAAGAGGACACTCTTGATCTTTCTAAGATCTAAGCGTCTCTTCTTCGGCATCTTAGAGACTAATGATTGAAGTTGAAGCAATCTTGAATTCCAGCCCTTTGACAAACGTTGCCGGTCAGCCCGACAACGGAGAAGCACTCATTCCTAACTATTTCCTCATTCAACGCTCGTACAGTTCCCTGCCACCCGGAAATTTTGGAGAACAAAAACCAACTGGTTTCAATAAGCACGTTCAGCAGTCGATGAACTACGTGTGGCGGCGTTTGACAAAAGAATACCTGCTGAGAGTAATCAAGCGAAAAAAAGACAGACAACAACCAGCCTCCGTTGAAATTAGATGCTGTGTGGTTATTCAGAGAATTGACGCCGAGAAATTGGAACCTTGGCAGAGAGGAGGAAACAGCCCCTTGACGAGACGGTGAGGTACGAGTTGTCAATGTGAAAACGGCTTACGGCTCGTGCGTCTGGTCGCCGGCCTCGCACGGGCTTGTTTCTCCGTGTTTTTGTTACTAAATTTCTTGCTCTCACCATAAGCACCACGAAATAGCTCTGCCCCTTCTTGAATTTAATAGGTTTACAGCATTTTATGTTTCAAATACGAATATTTAAAAATGTCAGACTAAACAACAATCAAGTTGATCAACCCCTTTCCTCTTTTCTTGAAGTATGATCCCCGTGACCTTACAAATTCCAGAAAAGAAGTCAATACTTGAAATTGCCGATGATTTAAACACTGCCAAAAAACCAGAGAGTTTAACTCGTTCCCATAAAATAGCTCATAAGAAGTCGCAACCAAATGAGAGCAGCCAAACAAGTCCAATATATATGTTTCATTACATAAATTGCCTTGGTACTTTTAATGCGTTTTATTTCTATTCCTTGGAAAACTGTCACTGAAATTGAAGTGGCAGGGTCTCAAATAGTTGCACATTATGTTGAAGAGTTTTTAGAATAATCAAAGGCGTTTGCAGTTTCAATCTTGTATTTTCATCAGTTTATTATGCACAAATTTGAGCTAAAGTTATCTAAGATTTAAGCAAAACGACCCAATAAAACCTTTTGCAACTTCTATACCAAACCAGTTAAATTTCTGTTAAACTGACTCTCGTTCGTGTGGTAATTTCATCTTTTTATTGCTAAATCTGCTTTTTTTCGTTGACTTTGCTTACTGATTATTTTGGCGATGAGCTTCCGTTTTGAAGAAAGTCTGAACATTGCAGTCTGACAATAATTTGAATAATTTGAGACAAGTATCTGGATTATTGGATTAAAATGTCTTGTGAATTGTCAGAAATCAACAATGATATCATTATATTCAAAAACTAAATAGCAGAGCACGCTAAGTTACCAAAATCAATGAGAGGCAGATAAAACAAGTTTAAATTTGTTGATTTCCAGGTTTTTATTATTCATATAAGTCTCGTTCGCGTACTTTTCAGTTTTGAGGAGCTTCTGTTCCAACAGTCCTGTTAATTTCAACTACTTAGGCTGATTCTAATTCTTCCAAAGAAATTATCTTCATCCCTTTGCTCCAAAAAAGTATCAATTGAGTCTGCAAATGAGCACTTCAGGTTTTGAGATTCCAACTGCAGAAAATGTCTTTATTTCAAAGCTATTTTTCATGTCAAAATTTAGTTCAAATTTATTTTTATTTCAAACCAGTTGAAATGCAGCAGCCAGAATCCGAGAAAATTTTGTATTTGCCGCATCTTCCGGTGGTTTATTCAAAACAAGACCGGATTAGTGCGCAGATTGGCAAAAACTGCGGCCAAATATAAACGCCAGTTTTTGAACTCCAATTTAATCACAGGATTAAATCTGCTGAACAAATTGGTAGGAATCTTTCTGAGATTTCGTGAAAACCCAGTTGATAATCTGTGATATTGTAAGCATGGTCATGCTGATAGGAATATGGCATGGGAACCAATAAGGACTACGCTTTCTCTGGCCCAAAGAAGGGATGGTTAACCAATATCAGTTGAGTACATTCGCACCCATAAGCTTGACGAAAGCTTTCAAACGTCTTTCCTGCTTGGAAATGCAAAGTTTCACCTACTAAAAAAATTAATGTGCAAAAGATTCGGGTTGAACTGAAAGATATCAAGAGTTCTCGGTCAGAAATCGAATACCAGAACTGACTGATTTCT
Source organism: Convolutriloba macropyga (assembly GCF_964194025.1). Taxonomy (NCBI): domain Eukaryota; kingdom Metazoa; phylum Xenacoelomorpha; order Acoela; family Convolutidae; genus Convolutriloba; species Convolutriloba macropyga. The sequence goes on from NC_134477.1 coordinate 12,128,627, forward strand.
AATGGAGACATTAGAACAATTTCCCCGAAATGCGAGCAAGTATACAAAAAAGAAAATGTTCAGCTCAGTGTCAACCATTTTCGATACCCTGGGAATATTGTCTCCGCTCACAATTAGAATTAAAATGCTTTCACAGCAAGTCTGGATGCTGGGAAAGAAGTTGGAGGAACCACTTCCGGGCGATCTACATTTCAACTTATAAAAAGTGCTTAAGAGCTTCTTTGCAATGCGTAATATTGAAATCCCCAGATGGTTGAACACCTCAACGAATCAAGAAAATAATCACCAGATTAAAGTCTTTGTTGATGCCTCAACTGTTGCATTGGCAGCAGTTGCGTATATTGGCACCCATAAGCAGGACGAAAGCTTTCAAACGTCTTTCCTGCTTGGAAAATGCAAAGTTGCAGCATCAACTAAGCAAATTCATGTGCCAAAATTTGAACTGGAAGCTGCCGTTTTAGGTAAAAGCCTGCGCCCTTCGATACAGACCGAATTGACATTAAAATTCGAAAAAGTCTACTTGTGGACCGATAGTCGCGTTGTCTTAGATTAGAATCAGTTCAACTATGAAAAAAAAACGTCTTCGTATCCAATCGACTGGAAGAAATTAAAAAAGCAACTAAAATTGATGAGTGGAATCATTTCCCAACTAATATTAATGTTGCAAATTGAGAGACTTGAATCCAATAATAGACCAAAATGGTCTGCTACGATCTAGTGGCCGTCTTCTGATTGGTCCAACAGAAATCCAGATAGAAAAAGGTCCAATAACCTTTGATGCAAAGGAAAAGATTGCAAGACTATACCTTGAACGTGCGCACGGAGTTTGTGCTCATCACGCAACAGAGCCGGTCAAATCTTTCATACAAAAACTTCACCTAGTAACATCGATCTGCGAAAAACACTCCCAACAATAAAACAGCGATGTTTTTGTGTCACCCTTTTGACACTCAGAATATGCAACAAATAATGGCCCCACTTCTTGCATTCCGCTTTCTCACAGAGACCAAAGTTCCGTTCGCCAGCACAGGACTGGACTTCTTCCACCAGTTTTATATTGAAGACAAAATCAAAATCGAGAAACAATATGGACTTATTTTTACATGCCTCGTTACGCAAGCAGTCCATTTGGAAACATGTGCAGACTTGAATACAGACACCTTCCTCATTGCATACCGACGGTTCGCCTGCCAAACTATCAACATATTTTGCTGTACAGCAAAATTGAAAAAACGTTTGTTGGGCCTCCGAAGAGCTTAAGAAATCGTTTAAGGCTTTAGACAAAGACAGGATTTATGAAGCCCTAGCTGCAGTCAACGCCACATGGAAATTTAACCCACCGTACGGCGCTCCTTTCGGTGGTATGTGGGAGTGATTGATTCAGAGCGCAAAGAGGAAACTCTTGATCATTCTAGGATCTAAGCGTCTCTCCTTCGACATCTTCGAGACAATAATGATTGAAGTTGAAGCAGTCCTGAATTCCAGACCTTTGACAAAAGTTGCCGGTCAGCCCGACAACGAAGAACCTCTCACTCTTAATCATTTCCTCATTCAACGCCCGTACAGTTCCCTGCCACTTGGAAATTTTGGAGAAGAAAAGCCAACTGGTTTCAATAAGCACGTTCAGCAGTCGATGAATCACGTGTCGCTGCGTTTGATAAAGGAATATCTGTCGAAATTAATCAAGAGAAAAAAAAGAACAGACAACAAACAGCCTCCTTTGAAAATAGATGCTGTGTGGTTCTTCAGAGACTTGACGCCGAGAAAAAATTGGAACCTTGGCAGAAAGGAGGAAACAGCCCCTCGACGAGACGGTGAGGTACGAGTTGTCAATGTAAAAACGGCTTACGGCTCGTGCGTCCGGTCGCCGGCCTCGCACGGGTTTTTTTTTCTCCGTATTTTCTTTGACTAAATTTTTGCTCTGGCCTTAGGCACCATGAACTAGCTCCGCCGCTCCTTGATGCTATTAGCTTTACAGCATTTTATGTTTCAAATGTGTAGATTCAAAAATGTCGGACTAAACAACTATCAAGATGATAAACCCCTGCCCTCCTTTCTTGGAGCATGTCCACCGTGACATTGCAAATTCCCGAAAAGAAGTCAAAGTTTCACTCTTTACCATAAAATATCTCATAAGACGTCGCAACCAAATAAGAGCAAACCAACAAGTCCAGAATATATGTTTCATTACATAAATTGCCTTGGTACCTTTATTGCGTTTTATTTCTTTTCCTTGGAAAACTGTCACTGAAATTGAAGTGGCAGGGTCTCAAATAGTTGCACATTATGTTGAAGAGTTTTTAGAATAATCAAAGGCGTTTGCAGTTTCAATCTTGTATTTTCATCAGTTTATTATGCACAAATTTGAGCTAAAATTATCTAAGATTTAAGCAAAACGACCCAATAAAACCTTTTGCAACTTCTATACCAAACCAGTTAAATTTCTGTTAAACTGACTCGTTCGTGTGGTAATTTCATCTTTTTATTGCTAAATCTGCTTTTTTTCGTTGACTTTGCTTACTGATTATTTTGGCGATGAGCTTCCGTTTTGAAGAAAGTCTGAACATGGCAGTCTGACAATAATTTGAATATTTTGAGACAAGTATCTGTATTATTGGATTAAAATGTCTTGTGAATTGTCAGAAATCAACAATGATATCATTATATTCAAAAACTAAATAGCAGAGAACGCTAAGTTACCAAAATCAATGAGAGGCAGATAAAACAAGTTTAAATTTGTTGATTTCCAGGTTTTTATGATTCATATAAGTCTCGTTCGCGTACTTTTCAGTTTTGAGGAGCTTCTGTTCCAACAGTCCTGTTAATTTCAGCTACTTAGGCTGATTCTCACTCTTCCAAAGAAATTATCTTCATCCCTTTGCTCCAAAAAAGTATCAATTGAGTCTGCAAATGAGCACTTCAGGTTTTGAGATTCCAACTGCAGAAATTATCTTTATTTCAAAGTAGTCACACCATTTTGTTACTTTATCCGCGATGCTTTCAATTTTTTTTGTCATAAAGATCAGTTGGGCGGTCCACAATTCCGCAATTCCTTGAGCAGCTTTTGAGTTTATTTTTCACTCACTCCATCAAAACTTCCGACTGTCTTTGTTTCAAATGCAGAAATTAATGGCAATGGCATTATACTCGCTTTTACTACTCATGTATTTCTTACTTCAAATTATGGGAATATTCTACTGGTCAAAACGGCTGCGAAACAGGATTCGGCGCCGTAAGAAAGCAGGGTACCAGAAATTGAACTGAATTGATAGCTTTGGAAAAGCAATTGATAACATTTTTAAAAATTCAAATTATATTTCTACAAATATCAATATTTTTTGATCCGACCCCACTTGTGAGGGGAGGAACTATATACTCAAATGGGTTTTCTTTTGTTCAGACAATTTTGGCCGATCGATATTTTCATCGCAGAGAAATGTGAGTTGTATCATTAAAAAGCTCGTCCAGCGTAGAAATCGAAACTAAGTTTTTTTTTGAATTTTGCATTTTTCGAGGATTTATCGAGGTTTAAAATTGTGTGAACACGTGATATTTGCATGATTTTTTTCACTTTTAGCGTAATTTTTGTTCAAATTAAGCCTTTCCTATTAAAAATATTATTTCAAAATTACATTTAACGCTACAAATTGACACAAATTTGTGCTACCAACAGACCGATAAAAAGACTATATCTGGTCTCATGAGGAAGTTTAAAATCAACAAAAAAAACTGGGCTTCAATTTAAGAGCTGTTCTATTAGAAAACATTTGCTATTTATTATTGTTTATTAAATCACTTAGAGGCTAGTCACTTAGAGGCTAGTGACCAACCTCATTTACAGTCAAATGATACCCAATGAACAAAAATTCGCTTTCAAGGAATCACTTATGTTTTTTTGTCTTCAACTTTTTGTTTTCAAAATTTTGAATGAAATTTTGATTCTCTTTTGAGATTTTACTAATTTTTGGGAATCCAATAGCGTAGACTCTCTAAATGAAAGTGCAACCGGCTACCTTATGAGCACTAGGTAAACCCATATAGTGCTTTGAGTGGACAACTAATGACTGTTAAGACTTTAAAAAAGAGTTTTTCGAATTTTTTTTGAACATTAACCGATAATAAACTTAATTTTACGAACAGTAAATCAGTCTCAGTAACGACAGGAACCTTCTCCTGTTCAATGCAACCAGAATTACTCTGGTATTCGTTTTTATCTGCTAAATATTGTTTTTATGACTTCGATAACACTAGTTTGCATGACTTCAAAAAAAGTTCGGATTTTATTTTGTAATTTTGGTTCCCTTTGAAACTTTATCTCGAATACTAGAACTGACTGATTTCTAATGGAGACATTAGAACAATTTCCCCGAAATGCGAGCAAGTATACAAAAAAGAACATGTTCAGCTCAGTGTCAACCATTTTCGATACCCTGGGAATATTGTCTCCGCTCACAATTAGAATCAAAATGCTTTCACAGCAAGTCTGGATGCTGGGAAAGAAGTGGGAGGAACCACTTCCGGGCGATCTACATTTCAACTTACAAAAAGTGCTTAAGAGCTTCTTTGCAATGCGTAATATTGAAATCCCCAGATGGTTGAACACCTCAACGAATCAAGAAAATAATCACCAGATTAAAGTCTTTGTTGATGCCTCAACTGTTGCATTGGCAGCAGTTGCGTACATTGGCACCCATAAGCAGGACGAAAGCTTTCAAACGTCTTTCCTGCTTGGAAAATGCAAAGTTGCATCAACTAAGCAAATTCATGTGCCAAAATTTGAACTGGAAGCTGCCGTTTTAGGTAAAAGCCTGCGCCCTTCGATACAGACCGAATTGACATTAAAATTCGAAAAAGTCTACTTGTGGACCGATAGTCGCGTTGTCTTAGATTAGAATCAGTTCAACTATGAAAAAAAACGTTTTCGTATCCAATCGACTGGAAGAAATTAAAAAAGCAACTAAAATTGATGAGTGGAATCATTTCCCAACTAATATTAATGTTGCAAATTGAGAGACTTGAATCCAATAAAAGACCAAAATGGTCTGCTACGATCTAGTGGCCGTCTTCTGATTGGTCCAACAGAAATCGAGATAGAAAAAGGTCCAATAATCTTTGATGCAAAGGAAAAGATTGCAAGACTATACCTTGAACGTGCGCACAGAGTTTGTGCTCATCACGCAACAGAGCCGGTCAAAGCTTTCATACAACAACGTCACCTAGTAACATCGAACTGCGAAAAACACTCCCAACAAAAAAAGGCAATGTTTTTTGTGTCACCGTTTTGACACTCAGAATATGAAACAAATAATGGCCCCACTTCTTGCATTCAACTTTTTCACAGTGACCAAAGTTCCGTTCGCCAGCACAGGACTGGACTTCTTCGACCAGTTTTATATTGAAGACAAAATCAAAATCGAGAAACTATGGACTTATTTTTACATGCCTCTTTACGCAAGCAGTCCATTTGGAAACATGTGCAGACTTGAATACAGACACTTTCCTCATTGCATACCGACGGTTCGCCTGCCAAAGCTATCAACATATTTTGCTGTACAGCAATATTGGAAAAACGTTTGTTGGGCCTCCGAAGAGCTTAAGAAATTGTTTAAGGCTTTAAACAAAGACAGGATTTATGAAGCCCTAGCTGCAGTCAACGCCACATGGAAATTTAACCCACCGTACGGCGCTCTTTTCGGTGGTGTGTGGGAGTGACTGATTCAGAGCGCAAAGAGGACACTCTTGATCATTCTAGGATCTAAGCGTCTCTCCTTCGACATTTTCGAGACAATAATGATTGAAGTTGAAGCAATCCTGAATTCCAGACCTTTGACAAAAGTTGCCCGTCAGCCCGACAACGAAGAACCTCTCACTCTTAACCATTTCCTCATTCAACGCCCGTACAGTTCCCTGCCACCCGGAAGTTTTGGAGAAAAAAAGCCAACTGCTTTCAATAAGCACGTTCAGCAGTCGATGAATCACGTGTCGCTGCGTTTGATAAAGGAAAATCTGTCGAAATTAATCAAGAGAAAAAAATGGACAGACAACAAACAGCCTCATTTGAAAATAGATGCTGTGTGGTTATTCAGAGACTTGACGCCGAGAAAAAATTGGAACCTTGGCAGAAAGGAGGAAACAGCCCCTCGACGAGACGGTGAGGTACGAGTTGTCAATGTAAAAACGGCTTACGGCTCGTGCGTCCGGTCGCCGGCCTCGCACGGGTTTTTTTTTTCTCCGTATTTTCTTTGACTAAATTTTTGCTCTGGTCTTAGGCACCATGAACTAGCTCCGCCGCTCCTTGATGCTATTAGCTTAACAGCATTTTATGTTTCAAATGTGTAGATTCAAAAATATCGGACTAAACAACTATCAAGATGATCAACCCCTGCCCTCCTTTCTTGGAGCATGTCCACCGTTACATTGCAAATTCCCGAAAAGAAGTCAAAGCATGAATTTGCCGATGATTTAACCACTGCCAAAAAACCAGAGAGTTTCACTCTTTGCTATAAAATATCTCATAGGACGTCACAACCAAATAAGAGCAACCAAACAAGTCCAGAATATATGTTTCATTACATAAATTGCCTTGGTACCTTTATTGCGTTTTATTTCTATTCCTTGGAAAACTGTCACTGAAATTGAAGTGGCAGGGTCTCAAATAGTTGCACATTATGTTGAAGAGTTTTTAGAATAATCAAAGGCGTTTGCAGTTTCAATCTTGTATTTTCATCAGTTTATTATGCACAAATTTGAGCTAAAATTATCTAAGATTTAAGCAAAACGACCCAATAAAACCTTTTGCAACTTCTATACCAAACCAGTTAAATTTCTGTTAAACTGACTCGTTCGTGTGGTAATTTCATCTTTTTATTGCTAAATCTGCTTTTTTTCGTTGACTTTGCTTACTGATTATTTTGGCGACGAGCTTCCGTTTTGAAGAAAGTCTGAACATGGCAGTCTGACAATAATTTGAATATTTTGAGACAAGTATCTGTATTATTGGATTAAAATGTCTTGTGAATTGTCAGAAATCAACAATGATATCATTATATTCAAAAACTAAATAGCAGAGAACGCTAAGTTACCAAAATCAATGAGAGGCAGATAAAACAAGTTTAAATTTGTTGATTTCCAGGTTTTTATGATTCATATAAGTCTCGTTCGCGTACTTTTCAGTTTTGAGGAGCTTCTGTTCCAACAGTCCTGTTAATTTCAGCTACTTAGGCTGATTCTCATTCTTCCAAAGAAATTATCTTCATCCCTTTGCTCCAAAAAAGTATCAATTGAGTCTGCAAATGAGCACTTCAGGTTTTGAGATTCCAACTGCAGAAATTATCTTTATTTCAATCACACCATTTTGTTACTTTATCGGCGACGCTTTCAGTTTTTTTTGTCATAAAGATCAGTTGGGCGGTCCACAATTCCGCAATTCCTTGAGCAGCTTTTGAGTTTATTTTTCACTCACTCCATCAAAACTTCCGACTGTCTTTGTTTCAAATGCAGAAATTAATGGCAATGGCATTATATTCGCTTTTACTACTCATGTATTTCTTACTTCAAATTTTGGGAATATTCTACTGGTCAAAACGGCTGCGAAACAGGATTCGGCGCCGTAAGAAAGCAGAGTACCAGAAATTGAACTGAATTGATAGCTTTGGAAAATCAATTGATAAGATTTTTAAAAATTCAATTTATTTTTCTACAAATTTCAATATTTTTTGTTCCGACCCCACTTGTGAGGGGAGGAACTATATACTCAAATGGGTTTTTTGTTCAGACAATTTTGGCCGATCGATATATTCATCGCAGAGAAATGTGAGTTGTATCATTAAAAAGCTCGTCCAGCGTAGAAATCGAACTTAAGTTTTCTTTGAATTTCGCATTTTTCGAGGATTTATCGAGGTTTAGAATTGTGTGAACACGTGATATTTGCATGATTTTTTTCACTTTTAGCGTAATTTTTGTTCAAATTAAGGCTTTTCTATTAAAAAAATTATTTCAAAATTACATTTAACGCTACAAATTGAGACAAATTGGTGCTACCAACAGACCGATAAAAAGACTATATCTGGTCTCATGAGGAAGTTTAAAATCAACAAAAAAACTCGGCTTCAATTTAAGAGCTGTTCTATTAGAAAACATTTGCTATTTATTATTGTTTATTAAATCACTTAGAGGCTAGTCACTTAGAGGCTAGTGACCAACCTCATTTACAGTCAAATGATACCCAATGAACAAAAATTCGCTTTCAAGGAATCACTTATGTTTTTTTGTCTTCAACTTTTTGTTTTCAAAATTTTGAATGAAATTTTGATTCGCTTTTGAGATTTTACTAATTTTTGGGAGTCCAATAGCGTAGACTCGCTAAATAAAAGTGCAACCGGCTTCCTTATGAGCACTAGGTAAACCCATATAGTGCTTTGAGTGGACAACTAATGACTGTTAAGACTTTAAAAAAGAGTTTTTCGAATTTTTTTGAACATTAACCGATAATAAACTTATTTTTACGAACAGTAAATCAGTCTCAGTAACGACAGAAACCTTCTCCTTTTCAATGCAACCGGAATTACTCTGGTATTCGTTTTTATCTGCTAAATATTGTTTTTATGATTTCGATAACACTAGTTTGCATAACTTCAAAAAAAGTTCAGATTATATTTTGTAGTTTTGGTTCCCTTTGAAACTTTATCTCGTTATCCAAATATTGATAGTTTTCATTGCCTTTGAAAAGACGTCCAGTGGATCATAGATAAAGTTTTCAGAGAAAAGATTCTCGTTTAAATGGCTTCGACACTTTCTTCTCGCACTTCGGCTGAATTTTTTTTAATTTTTGCTTGTATTTGTCGTTGTTTACATATTCATCGGACTTATTGTGAAATCTCATTGATGAAATATCGATGACAAAAATCCTTGTGTTCCCATCAAGGCATAACGTAGTGTATTTTTTACTTCCGTTAAAAAAACTTGAGTTAAATGGCTGTTAAGAATTTTAAAAAATTTTTTAAGAATTTTTTTGAACATTAACCAAAATTAACCAACATCTTTTCGTGAACTGTAGGTCAGTCTCAGTTATGACAGGACCTTTTTCTACTGCAACTAAATTGAATCTGGTTAGCGGTTTTATCTTTTAACTATTGATTTCATGACTTGGATTACACAAATTTACATAATTTTTATTATGGTTCCTTTTAATACTTCCTAATATTGGATAAATTATCCTAATATTGATAGATCCCAGTGGCTTAGGGAAGACGTTCACTGGATCATAGATAAAGTTTTCAGGAAAAAGATTATGGTTGAAACGGCTTCGACACTTTCTTGCACTTTTATACTGAATTTTCGGATTTTGCCTGCTTCTGTTGTTGCTGTCATAACCATAAGATTTATCGTGATGTCTTAATGTTGAATAAAGAGTGGCAAACATCTTTAAAATTCTATCGAGGCATAAGTTTGCGAACCTCTGGAATTTTTCAAGGGCTACTGAAATTAGTGGCTATTAAAACTTCATAAAAAAAATCGAAAACTGTTTTTTAACACAAACCATTATTAAGCTTATTTTCATGAACTGTAAGCCAGTCTCAGTAATGACTTGAGGACCCTCTTCTTTTTTTACTGCAACGCATATTATTCTTGTAAGCGGATTTATTTGCAAACTAATGGTTTTATGACTTCAATGCCATGAGTTTTCTTAATTCCAAAAAAAAATAAAGATTTTTTTGAAATAATTTTGGTTCCTTCTGAAAGCCTATATCATTATCCGAAACTTGATAGTTCCCATTGACTTCAAGAAGACGTCCAAAAAGACAACATTAACCAATCTTGATGGTTTTAAGAACTGTTAGTCCGTCTGAGTATTGACAGGACCCAATTGCTTTCTACTGCAACTAAAATTTTTCTGGTTAGTGGTTTCATCTTCTAATTATTGGTTATGATTTCAATGACGCAAGATATGAACTTTTTTTAAAAAAATTTTTTTATTCTCATTTTATTGGTTACATTTGAACTCTTATCACATTATCCAAATATAACACTTATTTTCCAAATACTATTTTATTCCCATTGGCCTAGAAAAGACGTTCAGTGGACCACAGATGAAGTTTAAAGAGGAACGCGTATGGTTTAAATGGCTTCGACACTTTCTTCTGGCACTTTTCTACTGAACTTTTGATTTTTGCATGTATTTCTTGTTGTTTTCATAAGCATAAGAATTATTTTGATGTCCTCTTGACAACCAACGGTTTACAAACATCCTTTCGTTCTCATTGAGTCATAGCTTCAGTTACTTTTTACTACCTTTGAAAGCTATTGAATTTAATGGCGTTGATATAGCAGATTTTCTCAAAAAATTCGTGGTTTTATTATATTGTTCACACTTGTTGACTTATTGAAGTCATATTGTAAAGACAAAGAAGAACCCCATTGCTGTTAAAAAGTTAAATGATCATAGATTAGAAAAATTTTTACCAAGTATATCTTTTTTATTGGCTTCGACAGTTTTTTTTTGCTAAGTTTCATTTTGAATTTGCTGTCTTCGCCTTCTCTTTAATTCTCCATGTAGTCGTAAAATGCTGAGTGGTCTCAAAGGCTTCTAATTGAGGGTTGAATGAATGAAGTTACTCAATGCAGTCAGTTTATAACGAATAGTATTAAGATTTATTATATTGTCCATTTTCATCTTTTTAAAAATGTTTTCCGGTTTTTGTTATTTTCATCAAAAGTTAATATCTAACTCCTTGTAATTCAAAAACTGTTTTTCCATTGATATCATGTAACTGATGTTTGTTTGTTGGAGAATGAGTTTTGATAAAAGTTTTGTGACTGGTAAATGTTAAAAACATTCGTTTTTGCTTATTATGTTGATTGTTTTCTTTCTTGTAGTCGTTCTAATGGCAGATCTTGTGAGCACTGTAAAGAGGCATGGTTTTATGCAATTCAATCAGTAGTTCGGTTGTGTAACGATTTTTTTAAACCTAAACATCTATTCTTATTCATCTCATCATTAGGTTGACAATTAAGTCAAAAACGTAGATGCGCTCGGGTTGGAACATCATGTGCGAACCCATATTAACGAGCATCCTCGTTTACTTCTGACGCCAAAAACTATAATTTTACAATACTTTATTAGGCTGTTTTGCCTAATTAACCATGAAAAGATTTAGATTAACCTAAATAGACATTTAGAGAATGAAGTAATCAATTAAGATAAAGACTAAGAATTCAATTCATGTGAAAATCTAATTAACAGAAGAAGAAAACAAAAACTCAAAAAACAAAGAATCAAAGAATTTAGAAGTCAAATCGCAGAGTGTAAAAATATTAGTTCAAACACCGTTTTCTCGATAACTATAGAAAACCGACAAAAAAACATTCGAAAACATTGCTCGCGAACGACTAGTGGGAGCTCAAATCTTGTTCAGTTTGTCTCAAAGAGAGTAAATAAATTTAGTAAGGGGCTTTAAAAGACGTCACTGGAGGTTAATATATACATTATAACCGCTAAAAATATGTAAGCAAAAATTTACAAATTTTGGCGCAATATTGGCGACTTTTAGTAGTTAATTGCCACCATTTGAGTTCAAATGCTGGCAAGCGTGTTAAATTCACTCAGAACGACAGCATTCAAGCTAAACTTTTGCGTGAAAAAGACAAACACGTTTACAATAATTGCTTCAAACTTAGGTCGAGAGCAAATTTGAAAAAAAATAAGGTAAAAACTACTCTTAAAACTGCTCACGTTTTTGCTCTAGTTTCAACGTGAGCAGTATTATCACTAAGTTTTAGCCTTAAATGTTTGAAGGGGTGGACAGGTTTTAAGACAAGACCCAATAAAGCATGAAATTCATCGAATTTTAAAGCCTAACACATCAATATAACTGCTACAAAAATTTTTGCATAATTAAACAAAGTCTCCCTATTCTTGTCCAAATTTTTCTAGATAAAACAGAGCAATGTGCGAACCACTCTTATTGCGTAACGCTTCCAGGATTCAATTAGCACATATAAGGATATAGTAATTTGCTTACCTTACCTCTTAATTGTCTTAATCAGGCATTGATCGTAGTTCCCATAAAAACGCATACGAGGAACAAACTCATCTACCTTAAAAGGTAACAATAAAAGCGTGAAATCTGATTGAAAAGAAAAAAACACAACCAACTAACATCGGACGAATTGCTCGACTGCAGAGCGGCTGACTTTGTCAGTAGCACGTAGCGGTTTAGGGAGGCTAGCTTTAGTTCAATTGAGGCGGGTGAGCACGGGGGTAGTGCGAGTATGAGCGCGGCTGGTATCGAGCGTGCAGGGTACGGGTAGAATTATGTGCAGGGGGTTTAGGTCGAAGGACGTTAATTGGAGGGGCGAAAAACTCTAAGACAGCCCTTTACACCATGAACAGGTCGCGTAATCAATGATTCGTAATAAGTCTTGTAATAAGTGAATCGCATACTTAGAGACTAGTGAGCCGCAAAGCCCTGAGAGCACTTAAATCCCTATGTGCTTTTCCAGTTCATCCCGTTTGAGGACAAAAAGTCACATGATCAGATGAGAAAAAAACAAGTAGACGAAAAATGTTAGAACGAAAACTCGCAAAAAGGACCAGCACTAATATAATTAATAAACTTCGTTCGAGAACAACTAATGCACTAAATACCAGTCAATTTACTCGCCTCTTAGATGTTCTAATTGGACCATGATAACCACACTTGATGTTCGTTTCGGCTTGTTAGTCACCAATTGAAGTTTATTTCATACTACGTACTGTTTAGGAAATGGACATTTTGAGGTTGCCCTTCTAGAATAACGCCACTTTTTCTCATAACTTCTCAATGCTGCAAGGCTTTAGTCGTGTATCGTAAGAGATGAATTGCTTCAACGTAGAGCTCAAATTCCTTTATGATCAACTAGACCACAAATTTAAAACATAACCGGCTAACGTCGGTCAAATTGCTCTCAAATGACCGGCGACCGGTTGGCTTCGTCAGTAGCTAGCTAGCCACGGTTTAGTGAGGCTAGCTTTAGCTTAATTGAAGGAGCGGGAGGTGAGCGCAGCGCGGGGGGGGGGGGCAATGGTGGGAGGGTGATCTTTGCCTGAATGGGCCCTTACGGCCCGAACTATGAGTAGGGGGTGGGGATTGGGGGGGATCTGGGGACGGGAGTGGGATCTCTAAGAGCCGCCCTTAGCACCATAAGTATAGGTCTCCAAAGCCGTTTCTGTGAATCGCACATTTGGAGACTAGTGAGCCGAAAGGCCCCATGAAAACAATGCCCACTGAGCACTACCTCTCTATCCCGTTTCAGAGGTCGAAAAGTCAAACAGGACCGACAAAAAACTGCATAAAAAAGACCAGCAGGATTAATATAATTGGCACAAACATCGTTTGAGAGCAATTAACAGTGATTTCCTAGAAAATGCTAGTTAAGTCATCTATGATAAACATTTCTACAATAATTCAGCGTTAATGAGAGTAATAGATGATGACATCACGTCACATAAGAGCAGCATCAACAAAGAGTTAAGCAAAAAGAGAAACATAGTGAGATAAAACGTGAACAAGGAAGAGAAGGAAAGAAACCCTAACAAACAGAAAGAGAGCTAGAAAAATTTTCCCTGATGGGATTCGACTCTGCAAGTTCTGGTTTTTTAGCATTGTTAGTAACTAAATCATAGAAAAAAAAACAATGGTGCAAAACTTATAAAAGATTCAAGATTTCGGAGTGAAAAAAAAATTCAAAACCATGTTCGTCTCTGTAATTCTCTCATGTACGTAACAAATCTGCAGGACATAAGAATTTTCGTTGGCCAGTAATGATCGTGAAACTCTGACTGGACAAAACTAACCAAAATTTTCAAAAACAATTGCAATTTTTAAACAAAATCTTGCAAACAAAAAACTTCATTAAAAAATTTTATCAAAAAATTGCTTAATCTCGAGTCATTGAAATCTCGATAAAATTCCATAAACTCTAAACTATGCTTTAGCTCTTCATTAAACCTTGCAGGAGGTCCCTGACCCCTTTTGCGCAAAAAACTTTCATAAGTATTAAAGAAACTTGAAAAGTTGCAATTATAGTTTTTTTAAAAATTGCCAAAATTCGTGATATTAAAACCTTTAGAAACATTCCACATCTAGAAAGTTTGCAGTAAATTACTATCAAACGCCAGAGGAGGTTCCGTGGCTCCTGAGGCTGGAGAAACCTAAAAATGAAAAAAAAATCACGAAAAACTACAAAAAAATAGCAAATTTTATCAAAAGTTGCTAGCATTTGGCCAAAAAAAATTTTCAGTAACTTATTATAAAATCTCTAAGAAGAATTTCTAGTTGTCCAGAAAAACTTGAATAATGACAATAAATGTCAAAAAAATTAAAAATGCAAATTTTGTCAAAAACAATGCTAAAATTCGTGATGTTCAAGTGTTGAAAACGATTCCATTACCCCCCACAAACTATGTAACAACCTATTATCAAACACTAGAGGAGGTTCATTGATACGGGCTATATACTCAAAAAAAGACATAAATTTCAAAAAGATCAAAAACTAAGAAGATTGCCAGAAAGTAGCCGTAATAGATTCGTAGATCGGCAGTCTCAAAAAAAAACATTAAAAAAGACAGACCAAAAAAATTTGTCTTTTCATTGAAGGCTAATCTGTTATATTTTGATTAAAAATCTGTATAAGTTATTGCTGCCTCTATTAGCTGATCTCAAATAACCTTCATTTAGAGTGACACACACTCATTTGACCTTACCTCTTTGAATTAAAGTAAATAAAAGTCAATTTCAAAGTTAGGAAGTCATTTTTGAGAGTGAGGTAAGTCAAGTGTGACCAAAAATTTAATCACGCGAATGAACAAAAAAACTGGCTCCACTAAGAGCGAAAAATGACGTCACGCATGCAATTCAGTTGAAATTGCATGAACGAATGAACAAAAAGTGGCTGTGACGTCATATGGTCGAAACAAAAATCATGACGAAATAAAAAAAAGCCAAGTGAAGGCCAATAATAGCCCCAGCTATCGCTGTGCGGCTATTAAAAATTAGTACCAATTTGCGTGTATTTGTTTGAATTACATATAGCTCTTAAAATGGTCATTAAAAGTACTTATGTCTTGCAAAAGACCTTTATCAACTTTCACCAGCCTCAAGTTTAGACTGGTCCAACAAAACAATCGAAAAAAAAAACAAAAATTTTGAACATTTTGCGCACAAAAAATTCTAAATGACCTTTTAACCTTAAACTACGGCCTTCTCAGTAGCTTCACCACACTAAGCACTAGAAGGACTACTAAACGCGGCTAAGGGCCTCTGATGAAACTAAATGCCCGCGGTGCGCTACCTGTTTATTCCGTTTTTAAAGACGAAAGTCAAATGGGTCAGAGGAAAAATCGGTCAAGCAAAAAAATCGCATAAGAAAGACCAACAGGACTAATATAATTGCTACAAACTTCGTTCGAGAGCAATTAAACAGTACCTGCTACTTGTATCAATTTGACTGAGCTTTTATGTATTTTAGTTATAATTCTTTATTTTGCTTAACTGAAAAAACTTCTGGTAAACTTCAACTGAAATAAATGTTGACTAATAATTGACACTAATAATCACATTAACAAATTCTTGATGCAGACAAACAAATGATTCATAAGACTCATATACGAGAACAATATATTATACTAGGGTCGCCATTTCCATGTTCCATAGAATGATAGTACATGATCATGGCCATAAGTGAATAAATTACGGCATGTTTTGCGGTTGTTTATATGTACGCTTGTATAATAGTTCTGTACAATATTTTGTTGAGGGTAACAATCGCTGAACTATTCGTTGCAATTAATTCACATCGCTACAAAAGTGTGTTAAACAATCTATTATAAATGATCTTGTTCTTTGGGACAGGGGTTTGGCGCAAAATGGTTTCTACAATGCTGAGTTCTGAAGAATCATCAATTCCAAGATTGCACAGATATGGTTGTCACTTCACGTCTACTTTTCACACAGTATAATTTAATAACTCCTTCAAATAGAGAGTACACACCATTTATATTAATTTTTCGATGATCATTATCAGTTTTCCAAAATAGATAGGTTTTCCACCATCATGCCCCCATGATTTAAGATAGACGGTAGATTTACGATAATTGCGGTGGTGAAGGTTATACGCTACAAGATAACGCTTGGGGGCTATATTGGGTAAAGACCGAGAGAGTAGTTGCTGCCTGTTACCCATATACCTGGAATCGAAAAGTTGAATCGTCTTGTCAACTATCAAACAGTGGTCAGAAGTTAAATTTGTGGTCATATCTGTAGGGTGCATTTGGCGGCATGTGACTGATGGAAGTAAAATGACTTCCATCGGGTGAATTAGGGGCTATTGATACTTCATCTTCTGGCGGAATCGGACATTCGTTCTGACTACTTAAGCCAAAATTACTCTTCATGAAAACGTGCATTTTGTCCTCTTTTGCGATAACACTCATATCGTCTAAACTGTTGACGTTAGCGGGTTCCACAATTTCCGTATAAAACCTCTCAATTTGACGGGATTGATGTGGACGGTGCTGCGCACCTTGGGCAAATCTTGAACTCGTAGCCTGATGTTGATATGACTGTTCAGGTTTTGTTTTATGAGCCTGGTTCGAACCTTGAGAACCATTTGAATTTTGCACGTTACTACTTCCTGTAGCCTTTGGAGATGAATCTGTATCCGTTGATTCAGATAACTGATTAACTGAAATAAAGAATGCTCTATTTGTTTTTTTTACAGGAAACTTGAAAAACTAAAACAAAAACACGCAAATTTGAGGATGTGGGATTGCCGACATTTGAGTAAATTAGCTGCTCTTTGTTCAAACAATAACATATTAGAGCGACTGGTTGTTGTCCGTTGTACAAGGGATGTAAAAATGAAACAGATATAAAACAGCAAGATAAAAGTTTCTTTAAAGCTCTGGTCAGTCAAAACGCAGCCTCATTTTATTGCCAATAAGATTGGTCTTAATTTCTTTTTGAACTTTTACAGCATCAAGTGAACTGCCATTAGTACCATCACCAGTTTAATCATACTCACCAATAATTGACCGAATACAGTCTTTCTCATTCTGTAAAGAAGCATACACTTGGAAAGCATCCCCTGCTCTTTTCGGCCGCTCCTAAACAACGCAATCATCGTAAAATATCATCGACTAAAATAACACAGTTGGTTGTTATAGGGCGAGCGCTGCAAAATTAATGCCATTCAGTGTAAACTGGTAAATTTAATTCAGATCGAGAAATTTTTCTGTGATCATCAACAACTAGATTCAAGATTTGATTTGAACTTTCAAAAGCTGTATAAATTATACATTAAATTAGCAGAGAGCGTGGGTCTTTCCCATAATAGCCCCCTCCCCATTATGGTATAATTACCACGATTGTGGGGGGGGGGGGGGGTATAGGTTATCTGACCACTAAGCAGGGGGTGGGGTATATACTGAGAAACACCGAAGTGATGACCGTGTTACCAACAAGATCGTGCCTTTAAAAATACCGCAAAATTGACAATGACAAAAAAGGAAAACAAACACACGAGCTAGGACAACGATTTGATTCGGTAGCTATGATTTAATAAAAGCCTCTCAATTATTAAATTAGCAATATAATTATTTGGCCATGCCTCGCGGGCCATGGCCATGTCTCAGCAGCCCTTGCGGCTTGATATGAAACTATCACAACCGAATGTGGGATTAATTTATCCACTTAATTATGACAAAACATGCCTGATGGAAGGGTTGAATGATAGAGGGGTGAATAAATCGTGGTTAAATGATAGGGGGTTAAATGAATAGGGGCGAAAAGAAGTAGAACCGATATGGTCACCTAGAAAAGGTGACCATATAGTATTTTAGAACGATTGTTTTTGTTGTTTACTCAACTTTAGAATTTAGTTTTATGTTAAAACATACGTTTATACCAAAAGGATTACTTTCGTAATTGCACGTTTCAATTATCCTTTACAATGGCAGAAACAAAACCCCAGATTGGACGTAACGACTCTTCCATGTTAAGGTAAAAACAAAAGCAAATAATTTCTGCTTCAATAAATTCAAGTAATCCTCAAGTTGGTTCAAAATTTGGAATTAGTGAGAGAATGTTTAGTAAACCACTTCTCCTGCGTCCATTTTTTTAAGCTTTTTTTATTCTTTCTTAGCTGCCACTTCATTTTGTTAGCAGTTGCAGAAACCAGAATTATATATAGAGAGATTTCCCCTATTAAATTGCTTTTTGATCTCAACTTTTTAATATCAACATTTGTGTAGAAGACAATGAGCATATTGCAGAGAACAAAGAAAAAATGAAACCAAGAAAGCTCATTCTTACCTTTCTATCATAGTTTTACCTCTTGTGTCAAAAATGTCCACTACTTTAGGGATCGCATTAACAAAACATAACCGACTAAACGTCGGAAGAATTGCTCTCGAACGACTAGTGGGAGCTCTAATCAGTTGCAGCCTGCTTCAGTCGGGGGGGGGGGAGCCTAAATGGGACTAAGAAGTTCAATAGTGGGCTTCAAATAACCACATTAGAGGTTAAGATATACCACTATTAAGATTTAAAGTTAAAATGTCACCAGTTTCGGCGCTTTTCATTTGACTTTTAGTATTAAATTGCCGCCAATTGAATTCAGCTGCTTTAAATTCTGATTGAGAGAGAATTTTAGATCACGCGAAACGCAAAAAGTCAAGGGCGTAAAAGTCACTCGAAAAGTCAAAACGGTCAAGCGAAAATTTTGCATTAAAAAAGACACACACGTTTAGAATAATAGCTATGAACTTCGTTCAAGAGTAATTCAACACTTACTAACTCACTTTCAATTCTCGGATGTATTAGTTATAAACCCATCATTTTGTGTTCTAATCCAGGGTTAGAGAAATAATTTTATACCCTTTGAGCTCCTCCGAATAAATTGAAATTAAGAACACGGCCCTATAACAAATGTTGATCTGTACTTACGTAAACTTGTACACGAATGGGCAGCGCTGAATTTTAACAAATCAGATCAGTATTGGAACCTTACTTTGACGAAATAGCTATAGTTCAAAGCAACTGGCGCACATTGATATAGACGAAATCATCCTTTCTATAAAATCGGTAGGCAACTTATATTTCGATTTATGCGAGAACGCTATTGTAAGGGGGGCAAAAATTTAAAAGATCAAAATAACTTCCAATTTGCCCATTCTCAATTTCCAATACCCGTTTGATCATTATTTATTTATTTGATTTAATTTATTTACAGTTTAATTTAATTGATCTGATTTGATGAAATACAATGTCCGTCTTTTCCCGTTAGCACTTTCTTCAGGAGATTTGTCACCCTCTTCGAATGTGGAAGCGCATGCTTGAAAGGACAACCATCTTCGCCATATGCCAGCGAAATCTTCACAGCTGGCGGTAACATGCAGAACTTGGCTGGTATTTTAAGCACCTAAATAGAATTGCATGTTGGGTTTCTCTTGTTACAAAAGCATAACATCAAGACTACTCGAGGGAGTAATTGCGTGTTACATGAAAATAAAAAAGCGTTAGTTCTCTACGTACAATTCAATGGCCAGTGAAGTCAAGCAAAAATTTTACAATAAAATTATACGACCGCAATAATTGCTTCAAAACCTTTTAACGCAAAACTAATGTTTCTGGCCAAAAAAATTAATCTTAACAAATGGTTACTTATGAACAATAAATTACCTTAGCAGCGTCCACTATCTCTTCATTTCCCCAGTCCACAAACATCACTTTACACATAGACCCTGAATCTGACGCTTTGTAATCAAGAATCAGAGCTCTGTAAAGACACCCGGGGTACTTTTTGGACGGCGCCAGTGCCATTGCTGGGAGAGCGATGGAATCAACTTCAAGAGGCACTTTACTTTGAAGATGGTTCACACTTTCTTCCAACTCGTTCTGAAACGAATTGAGTTTATTCGCCGAAGTGACCTAAATCAATTTATTATTTCATAAACTATTATTGAAATGAGAATCAATGAACACGGACTATCTTTTCAATGCGAATAAAAAGATGTGCGCTGTGAACGCTAGAACTATTAATGAGCATCTTAACTAAACTTATTTTGAATGGTTCGGATGATATTTTAAGTGTAGCTATCACGAGCTGATCTATAAGCGCAAAAGAATCATAAAAATACTAGTTCAAAGGTGTAACGGTTAACCAGCTAGACTCCGATTTTGGAGAAAAGAGATCCGAATTCTCTTAGCCCCCAGATATCCGTAATTTCTGTTGGCCATACAGTTGGTGGTGGTGGGGGGTTGTTCTCTAAGTACTCACGTATTGCGCAAGTAATTTCTTGGGCGTGCAGAAGATTGCCTGTGAACTTTCGCAATGCACCATGTAGCCGATGAAATTATTTTTGACCTCGACGGGTGGCAGTAGGTCGTCAATAGTCATTCCAGAACTGGTTCGATGGCTTGATCCGTTGGCTCCTGATGAATGACTGGCACACGTTTAAAATTAGCACACGGTTTATACTTTTCAGTTAGAAACGTTTTGGCAATTTTAGGGACAAATTAACTGGCTGTGATGACGACCGCAATCTTGTACATATTAATGCTTACTTATAACGGGTCAAGCCCAAGGTGGACAGTGAGAGAAAAAATGTTTTAAATGATTGCACCTCTTTTTTGTGATACTGTATTATCTATGAATTAAATCACGCCAGAAAATACAAGAACAAACCCTTAATTGTAACGTTAAAACAATAGAGAATTCATAGATTTTGTGAACGTTGAGTGAAAGCATTCAAAAGGTCTGAAGAACGTAAAAAGGGTGAAAAAAGCAGAAAAGATTTCATGCAAAACGTAGGCACAATATTAGACGGAAGTTAATTCACTGATGGTATACCACTTAATGCAAATGTCTCTTCTTAAGTCTATGCACAATTCAAATTACGTCCAATAACACAATTACATAGTTGTCTGAAAAGCCTATAATATATGCAATTGTAAATTTTATTTTTATATATATTATTTCATGTTTTTCATCCGAAACTTTTAGCCGCACTTTGAGCCCAAAAAATAAAGTTCCGCCGGTAAATTAGAAGTCGAATAACTCAAAAAACGAACGAAGCATTGCACTGTTTTTAAATAATGACAGGTATAGAGACTGAGAAGATTTCGAACACTGAAGACAGATCTTATAAGAAAACGCTTAACATTGAAAATATTAGTTTCACGATTAAAAGACAACAATAATTTTGATAGACAAAATGGTGGAAGGCTTAATAGAGAGCATCAATGAAAATGTAACAAAAAGAGGGTCCTAAAACAGAAGAACTAATACCACCAAAACAGAAAAAGTTCTACCCTGAAAGATCATCGAGGTACGAAATTACTCTGAAATAGTACGTCAGTCACAGAAAAAGATCCCGATATGACAACTAAACATTCATATCCCTCCGCACAAGATCAAATATAGCTGAGCAATATAATCAAAACAAAAAACTGACAGACTGATAATACACACTGGAAACAATAATAACATTCATTCGGATTAGCGGTAACGAAACGGCAAAAATTTTAACGAACCGACGACGGAAAACAATTTACTGCCTTCCGCAAGGAAAGAGCTCCGAAAGAATGTAATAAAGTCTAGATCGCACCAGTTTAGTAATCAAAACGTTAAAAAGTACCTTATCAAGAGCCTTTTTACAAACCAGATATACGGTGAAGGAGTTCGCGTTTTGTTTTGGATCAGCTGATTCAATATAGCTAATGGCGCTAGTGAAAATTGCACACGTACCAAAATATAGAAATTTTGTAGGAGGCCAATTATAATTGACAAAATGGGAATATTGCTTTCTGATTGGCCAACGAATTCTCCATATTTTAAGATATGAAAGTAACTTAAAATTGCTCAGAAATAGCGATAAGCCGAAAGGAAAATTAATTTTTTTGGGGGAAACTAAACTAACGTTCGGTTGTGATAGATTCATATCAAGTCCCACGGGCCGCTGAGGCAGGGCCCGCGAGGCATGGCCAGATGCGGTAACAAATCTATAATCTAGCATTAAGCTAAGTCAAAATTAGGCTAATTGAACGCATAAAGTGTATTAAATTTCTCAACCAATCACAATCGTTGAAATTTCTACATTTTGGTACGTCTAATTATTAAGACGTAACCATAGCTAATGATAGTCTGCTGAAAGATACTTAGTCGATAAACTGAAGCCAGGCTCAGCCAACAAGCACAAAAGGATACAAAAGAATTCACGCAGTTGCCAATAAACCAGATAAACGGTGAAGGAGTTCGCGTTTTGAAAATGATGAGCTGATTCAATATAGCTAATGGCGCTAGTGAAAATTGCAGACGTACCGAAATATAGAAATTTTATAGGAGGCCAATCAGAATTGAGAAAATGGGAATATTGCTTTCTGATTGGCTGATTGGTCAACGAATTCTCTATATTTTAAAATAAGATGTGAATGTTAACTTAAAATTGCTCAGAAATCGCGATAAGCCCAGAGAGAATATTATATTTTTTGGGGAAACTAGTCTAACGTTCGGTTGTGATAGATTCAAATCAAGTCCCACGAGCCGTTGAGGCATGGCCAGATGCTGATAAAAAATCTAAAAACTAGCATTAAGCTACATCAAATTTATGCTAATTGAACGCATAAAGATAGAGTATTAAATTTCTCAACCAATCACATTCGTTGAAATTTCATTTTGTACGTCTATTTATTAGGACCTAACCATAGCTAATGATAGCATGCTAAAAATAGAAACTTATCCAATCAACTGAAGCCAGGCGCAGCCAACAAGCACAGATGGATACAATATAATTCACACAGTTGCCAATAAACCAGATAAACGGTGAAGGAGTTCGCGTTTTGATTTTGAGCTAATTCAAAATAGCTAATGGCGCTAGTGAAATTGGCAGACGTACGGAAATATAGAATTTTATAGGAGGCCAATCACAATCGAAAAAATGGGAACATTGCTTTCTGATTAGCTGATCGGTCAACGAATTCTCAATATTTTAAAATAAGATATGAATGTTAACTTAAAATTGCTCAGAAATCATGATAAGCCCAAAGAGAAAAACATTTTTTTGGGAAACTAGACTAACGTTCGGTTGTGATAGATTCATATGAAGTCCCACGGGCTTCTGAGGCATAGCCCAAGAGGCATGGACAGATGCGGTAAAAAATCTATAATCTAGCATTAAGCTAAGTCAAATTTAGGCTTATTGAACGCATAAAGATAGTGTATTAAATTTCTCAACCAATCACATTCGTTGAAATTTCTACATTTTGGTACGTCTATTTATTAAGACGTAACCATAGCTAATGATAGCCTGCTAAAAATAGAAACTTAGTCGATGAACTGAAGCCAGGCTCAGCCAACAAGCACAGATGGATACAATAGAATTCGGGCAGTTGTCAATAAACCAGATAAACGGTGAAGGAGTTCGCGTTTTGATTTTGATGAGCTGATTCAATATAGCTAATGGCTCTAGTGAAAATGGCAGACGTACCGAAATATAGAAATTTTATAGGAGGCCAATCACAATTGAGAAAATTGGAATATTGCTTTCTGATTGGCTGATTGGTCAACGAATTCTCTTTATTTTAAAATAAGATATATTAACTTAAAATTGCTCCGAAATCACGATAAGCCCTAAGAGAAAAACATTTTTTTTGGGAAACTAGAATAACGTTCGGTTGTGATAAGTTCATATGAAGTCCCACGGGCCGCTGAGGCATAGCCCAAGAGGCATGGACAGATGCGGTAAAAAACTTACAATCTAGCATAAAGCTAAGTCAAATTTAGGCTTATTGAACGCATAAAGATTGTGTATTAAATTTCTCAACCAATCACATTCGTTGAACTTTCTACATTTCGGTACGTCTCTTTATTAAGACGTAACCATAGCTAATGATAGCCTGCTAAAAATAGAAACTTAGTCGATAATATGAAGCCAGGCTCAGCCAACAAGCACAGATGGATACAATAGAATTCAGGCAATTGCCAATAAACCAGATAAACGGTGAAGGAGTTCGCGTTTTGATTTTGATGAGCTGATTCAATATAGCCAATGGCGCTAGTGAAAATGGCAGACGTACCGAAATATAGAAATTTTACAGGAGGCCAATCACAATTGAGAAAATTGGAATATTGCTTTCTGATTGGTCAACGAATTCTCCTTATTTTTAAATAAAATATGAATGTTTACTTAAATTTGCTCAGAAATCACGATAAGCCCAAAGAGAAAAACAATTTTTGGGAAACTAGACAAACGTTCGGTTGTGATAGATTCATATGAAGTCCCACGGGCCGCTGAGGCATAGCCCAAGAGGCATGGACAGATGCGGTAAAAAATTTATAATCTAGCACTAAGCTAAGTCAAATTTAGGCTTATTGAACGCATAAAGATTGTGTATTAAATTTCTCAACCAATCACATTCGTTGAAATTTCTACATTTCGGTACGTCTCTTTATTAAGACGTAACCATAGCTAATCATAGCCTGCTAAAAATAGAAACTTAGTCGATAATATGAAGCCAGGCTCAGCCAAGAAGCACAGATGGATACAATAGAATTCAGGCACTTGCCAATAAACCAGATAAACGGTGAAGGAGTTCGCGTTTTGATTTTGATGAGCTGATTCAATATAGCTAATGGCGCTAGTGAAAATGGCAGACGTACCGAAATATAGAAATTTTACAGGAGGCCAATCACAATTGAGAAAATTGGAATATTGCTTTCTGATTGGCTGATTGGTCAACGAATTCTCCTTATTTTTAAATAAGATATGAATGTTTACTTAAAATTGCTCAGAAATCACGATAAGCCCAAAGAGAAAAACATTTTTTGGGAAACTAGACTAACGTTCGGTTGTGATAGATTTATATGAAGTCCCACGGGCCGCTGAGGCATAGCCCAAGAGGCATGGACAGATGCGGTAACAAATCTATAATCTAGCATTAAGCTAAGTCAAATTTAGGCTTATTGAACGCATAAAGATAGTGTATTAAATTTCTCAACCAATCACATTCGTTGAAATTTCTACATTTTGGTACGTCTATTTATTAAGACGTAACCATAGCTAAAGATAGCCTGCTAAAAACAGAAACTTAGTCGATGAGCTGAAGCCAGGCTCAGCCAACAAGCATAGATGGATACAATAGAATTCACGCAGTTGCCAATAAACCAGATAAACGGTGAAGGAGTTCGCGTTTTGATTTTGATGAGCTGATTCAATATAGCTAACGGCGCCAGTGAAAATGGCAGACGTACCGAAATATGGAAATTTTACAAGAGGCCAATCACAATTGAGAAAATTGGAATATTGCTTTCTGACTGGCTGATTGGTCAACGAATTCTCTTTATTTTAAAATAAGATATGGATGTTAACTTGAAATTGCTCAGAAATCGAGATGAGCCCAGAGAAAAACTATAATTTTTTGGGGAAACCAGAATAACGTTCGGTTGTGATAGATTCATATTAAGTCCCACGGGCCACTGAGGCATAGCCCAAGAGGCATGGACAGATGCGGTAAAAAACTTATAATCTAGCATTAAGCTAAGTCAAATTTAGGCTTATTGAACGCATAAAGATTGTGTATTAAATTTCTCAACCAACCACATTCGTTGAAATTTCTACAATTCGGCACGTCTCTTTATTAAGACGTAACCATAGCTAATGATAGCCTGCTAAAAATGAAACTTAGTCGATAATATGAAGCTAGGCTCAGCCAACAAGGACAAATGGATACAATAGAATTCACGCAGTTGCCAAAGAACTTACTATGCCAACCACCCAGTTGTCATCTACTCGAGGTAACCATCTAACAGACGTAGCTGGTAGATTGCGAGAAAATAACCGCAGTACTTTTGTAGATCTGCAGTCTCAAAAAGGTTAAAAAAACGAGACCAAAAATTTTTTCCCATAGCTGAGATGTTAGATTTTGATTAGGAATCTGTATGACCTATTCTTTCTGAATTATGCTTCTATTAGCTGCTTTCAACTAACCTTCAGCTACAGTGACACACGCTCACTTGAGCTTTTCTCTTTGAATTTCAGAGTGAGGAAGTCACATAAAGCAATATAATCAAAATAAAAAACTGGAAGACTGATAATGCACACTGGAAATATTAATAACATTCATTCGGATTAGTGGTAAACAAACGTCAAAAATTTTACGGAGCCTACAACGGACAACAATTTACTTTTAGGAGCTGCATTGCGCAAGAAGATAGCTCCGAAAGAATGTAATAAAGTCTAGATCGCACAAGTTTAGCGATCCAAACGTTAAAAAGTACCTTGTCAAGAGCCTTTTTAGAAAGCAGATAAACGGTGAAGGAGATCGCAAATTTGATTTTGATGAGCTGATTCAATATAGCTAATGGCGCTAGTGAAAATGGCAGATGTACCAAAATATAGAAATTTTATAGGAGGCCAATAACAATTGAGAAAATGGGAATATTGCTTTCTGATTGGCTGACTGGTCAACGAGTTCTCCATATTTTAAGATAAAATGTTAACTTAAAATTGCTCAAAAATCGCGATAAGCTGAAAGGAAAATTCTATTCTTTGGGGAAACTAGTCCAAGGTTCGGTTGTGATAGCTTCATATAAAGTCCCACGGTTCGCTGAGGAATGGCCATGGCCCGCGACGCATGGCCAGATGCGGTAAAAAATCTATAAATTAGCATTAAGCTAAGTCAAATTAAGGCTAATTGAACGCATAAAGATAGTGTATTAAATTTTTCAATCAATCACATTCGTTGAAATCTCTAAACTTTGATACGTCTATTTATTAAGACGTAACCATGGATAATAATAGCCTGCTAAATATAAAAACTTTGTCGATAAACTGAAACCAGTTTCAGCCAAAAATCAAAGGAATACAGTAGAATTCACACAGTTGCGAATAAACCAGATAAACAGAGAAGGAGTTCGCGTTTTGATTTTGATGAGCAGATTCAATATAGCTAATGACGCTAGTGAAAATGGCAGACGTACCAAAATAGAGATTTTATAGGAGGCCAATCACCATTGAGAAAATGGGAATATTGCTTTCTGATTGGCTGACTGGTCAACGAATTCTCCATATTTTAAGATATGAATGTTTACTTAAAATTGCTCAGAAATCACGATAAGCCCAAAGAGAAAAACATTTTTTGGGAAACTAGACTAACGTGCGGTTGTAATAGATTCATATAAAGTCCCACGGGCCGCTGAGGCATGGCCATGGCCCGCGTCGCATGGCAGGATGCGGTAAAAAATCTATAAATTAGCATTAAGCTAAGTCAAATTAAGTCTAATTGAACGCATGAAATTTCAACGAATGTGATTGGTTGAGAAATTTAATACACTATCTTTATGAGTTCAAAATTTCTCAACCAATCACATTCCTTGAAATTTCTACACTTTGGTACGTCTATTTATTAAGGCGTAACCATAGATGATATTAGCCTGCTAAAAATAGAAACTTGGTCGATAAACTGAAGCCAGGCTCAGCCAACAAGCACAAATGCATACAATAGAATTCACGCAGTTACCATAGAACTTACTATGCCACCCACGCAGTTGTCCTCTACACAAGGTAACCATGTAACAAACATAGCTGGCAGATTGCGAGAAAATAGCCGCAGTAACTTTGTAGATCTGCAGTCTCAAAAGGTGAAAAAAAAGAAAGACCAAAACTTCTTTTTTTTCGATAGCTGAGTTGTCAGATTTTGATTAGGAACCTGTACAACTTATTCTTTGTGAATTATGCTTCTATTAGCTGCCCTCAAATAACCTTCAATTACAGTGACACACACTCACTTGAGCTTCTCTCTGTGAATTTCAGAGTGAGGAAGTCATTTATGAGAGTGAGGTAAGCCAAGTGTGAGCAAGTTTTCTGTTCATTCACCCGAATGAACAAGAAACTCACTCCACTAAGATTGAAAAATGACGTCACGCACGCAATTCAGAAAGGACAACTCCTAAGCTACAATTCAAAGATTAAACAAATTGATTAAATAAACCACTTGCATTTTCGCTCCACTTCCTGTTTCGATGAGACCCAAATCATCGCTTCAACTTGACTTCAAAATTCATAAAGATGTGTGAACAGATCTTAAGAAAGCCTCAATACAATTCAAATTGTTTGAATTATAAAAAAAAACCAAGATAAGGCCAATAATAGCCTCAGCTATCGCTTTGCGGCTATTAACAAGAGCATTACACCCTAGATAGGTGTGAGATAGTGTGCAAAAAGGACATTTTATGATATTTAACGCCTCGCTAAGCCATGTGCGACCGTGTTAGAGTACTAAAAACATGATGCATGCTTCTTCTGGTGTGTTAGAAAACGGCACCCACAATAAAAATTCAAAATTCAATACAATTTGCAAGCGTGTGCTAATTTAGTATACCTAGAAGTTGTTAACTGCTCGATGGAAGGTTTTTCCTTCGGTGTTCCATCAGTAACCAAAGTCGGCGACTGCTTATTATTGATGTCATTCGCATTGTAATATCTATCCAAAACCAGAGGTAAAACTTTACAAAATTTTTCAAATTGGGCAACACGCTCCTGATAACCAATAAAAGAATTAAGAAAGATGTCAGATCCAGTGTTGTGGTCACTCAAAATTTGCGATTTCGTTGATTGGATAATATCCATTTTTTCCTCTAAAAAGTTATGGAGCTGGTGCATCAAAAGTTTTTTGGATTCCTGGCATCTAGCGAAGTCAGCACAGATTGTTGATGATGTTTCAGAATGCATACTAATTTGTGAATCTGAAATATGTAAATTAAAAATAACCAATTGGTTAAAGTTACATGCCTGAAATTTCTAAATCAAATATTTTCTAGAAATTAGAGCAACCTAAAGTTCATCTTTCTTTATATAATCTGAGAGAAAATTATTTGATTCCTGCCCATTTTTCTGTCTATAGGAATTCTTTCATGTCAACTAATTATTTTGGTTGTTACTTATTTTTTTGACAACCGGAAACAATAATCATCCATTCGTCTACCGGCAATTTATGACTAAAATGAAGGATCTATAAGGACCAAAAAGAACATATTTGGGGGGGGGGGTGCAAATAGACTGGCTATATAGGGCCGGGGGGAAAGAGCCGAAAGTTTATTTCACGTTCGGATAAAGCCCTCCCCCCTCCCGGCCTATATAGACGAAATTTAGCCCCCACCCATATTAATGTTTCGCTCACTTCTAAAAAGGGGACTTATTTTCATAATTACGTGCCTCGTATAATACATCAAACATAACCAACTAAAGTCTCTGGATCGCATACTTGGAGACTAGCGAGCTGAAAGGCTCTAAGCGAACAATCGTTTTAAATATATTATAATGGGGCTATAACTTTATGGGGGCTATAATGAGAAAGACCCGCTTATTCTATTAGGTTAAAATAATCGAAAGGAAGCACTCAAATCCAAATGGCAGAATACAAGAGTTGCAAAAATCTATTCATATTTAGGAGGTATTGGATGATGCACCAGTACACGAATCATCCATTACAACTTATGCACCTGGAGAATACTCTGTTTTTGTAGAAACTGCAACCCGCATAACAAACTCATTATCCAGTGAAGATACAAAAGGGATACTAACAACACCCCCCGGCAGCAGGGATTTGGAAAAATTAATTTTAATTGCAATAATTGGCAATTAATTGATTGCAATAATTGATTGGTTACTCTATTTCAATTGCAATAATTGCTTGGATTGACCCAATAACTTGCCCAATTATTGGCGAAAATTGAAGCAGTATTTTGCTGGGTCGCAAACCCGCCACTAGAGGAAAACTTCCCAGATCACTAACTTCGGTCGGAGATCGCATGCATTTTGGTAAGATTTGATGCAGAGAAGTAATTGTCAATTAAAACTTAAATTGATTAACTCAAACGAACGTTTTCGAACATTGCGCTCATCGTCAGCTTTAAAAAATTAAATGAAATCATTTACAAAGTATATAAACTTGTCTTTGACTATAATTCTAAGAAATGAGTTAAAGTAACATCAAAATTTTGAAATTATTTACAGTTAAAATCATTTACAACATTTTATTTACACTTATTACACTAAAATCAATTCTTTTTATTCCGGATTTTATGAAAATCCCGGCTTTAATGCTTTCTATTCCTGAAAAGGGACTTTTACTTTCCTATTTGTTTTCATTTTTTACTTTTGGGGTTGACATTTTTTTTCGAATTAACCTGTACCAGAATATTTTTTGATTTTCAAAAGTCAAATTTTTGTATTTGAACTAGTACTTCAATGTCAATTCCCGCCCCCGATACTCATCGCGCGTATTTAATTGCGGTTTCAGCTTTTTGATGGAGATCGCTTCTATCGTCATAAGTTTTTCAACCCCGCGACATGCATCAAGAATCTCCCATTTTACGTTATGCGTTGTACCACAACATTCAACCAGGTGTTGTCCAACAGGGGAATCCTTCTTTTGATGCTCTGAAATTCTAGTGGTAACATGTCGGCTGGTTTGGCCAACATATATGGAACTGCTTCCATTAGATGTCACGTTATATACCACATAGGATTTCAGACTCTTATCAAAAGGTGATTTCAGGGTGGGCAAGCAAGTTCTTAGCTTTCTTGCTCTGAAAATGATTTGGATATTACACAATTTTTTCAGTCTACTTGCAAAATTTTTGCGTGATATTTCCTCTGTATTGAACAAAAAACCTAGGTTTAGGCTCCCTATTGTTAACACTTTTAAGTTTTTGGGGTGGCTTTTCTGTGACCTTTTCCTTCATGACTATTTTACCAACGTCTCATTAACAATACTGGTAGATTTGGGTGTTAAAAAAGTTCTTGTCGTTGATTCAAAACTGAATAATTCGGATAATACAAAAATTTCCGTACATTTTATGGTAAAACAAGGCAAAAATATTTCTAAATCTACGAAAAAGAATTATTGATCGAACATTAAATTTAATTGATCAATGATTGCAATTATTGCAATAATTGATTTTTATGTTTTGCCAATTAAATTAATTGATTGCTCCTTTTTTGTCTAGCCAATTAATTGCAATTAATTTTTCCAAATCCTTGCCCGGCATGAAACCGCAAACCTGATCTACTACTACATCTGGTTTTTAATGCCATGCCACAAATAACTCAAAGCCCTCTGGTGACATGCTGTTTATCCTGTTTTTGAGGATGGGTCAAAAAGTCAAATGGGTGAGACGAAAATCGGTCAAACGAGAAATCGCATTAAAAAAGACCAAGAAGACGAAATTAATTGCTACAGTGGCCCAGCAATTGGTCCACATACCAATTAGCCGACACACCTTTTAGCCGAAACTTAAGCAATATAGCTAGTCGAAAACCACTGCTCATGATAATTAACCGCGCGCTAATTGAGTAAATTAGCGTCCTTATTTTAAAAATAAACAATATTTGGCTTTTACTGCTAGCTAATTTGGCCATGCCTCAGCGGCCCGTGGGACTTGATATGAATCTATCACAACCAAACAAATTATTACGACCGAACATAACTAAGTCGAGGCTTCTACTATCACTACTTAAATTATACAGTTCCGATTTCGGTCATTTTCACGTCGTTTTGATGAAATCTGTCGGCCGATTGGCGGGTCTTCCATAGTACCCGCCCGTGCGCAATAATCAATGTCCTTGGCTAACTGAAAGTGGTACTTGGTTAAAATGCAAAGTTATAAGTTAAATTGTTAAGTAGATTATGATGAAGAAAAGTTGGTTTAATTAGACTATATTTAATAGAATGGTTAACTCAGATGGAGGTTTGGTGTTCAATGAATGAATTTATTCCTCGGGTTGGTCGGTACCCAATATCGGTTCCATCATCGTGGTAAATTAACTAAGTCAACAAAGATATGTCAGTTTTGTTGATTTCGCTCGAAGCCTGAGCTTTGTCTAGTCACAGGTCTATTATTTTTCTGACTCCTATCAACCTTGTGTCAGCCATAAATCAGGTAATAAATCGAATTTTAAACTAAATCTTTAACCTTTAAACCCAAGGTTTTTTTGGTACATTTTTTTGTATATGTGTGACACTCACAATGCCCCCCTCTTAACAAGAATAGAGTGCACCACTCACTCAAAATTAAACAATAATTTCATTCACAGATCTTGTTATGTGAACGGATTACTATACAAAAAGTTTGTAGCTTCATATGGACAGTCTAATTATCAGTTTTGGCTGTTCATAAATTTTTCTGCCTTGTCGAGTCCAAATATGTTGTACGCTTCCCGTGCTGCATCATTTGTCAGAATTTGATATGCCCGGTTGATGGTCTTGAAGAATTCTTCGTCTCCACCAGCATCAGGGTGCGTCAACAGGCTCATTTTGTGGTAGTGTTTCTTAATCTGGTCGTTTGAAGCTGAACTTTTTCCCAACAAAATCTCTTATAGCGTTGCAGGCCTGTTCATAATGTTTTTGTTCCGAATCTCGAATGAACATTTCTCCACGGCCTTTGTCTTGGCTTTCTCGTTCCTAAGAGTACTCTTTTGTCGATCAATGAGAGAAAATTTTTCGGCATTCGTTAGCCAAAAACTGATTGTAGTGTTCCAGCTGCTCAAGCTCTGGCCTCAATTGGTCATTCATTTTCTCCATATTTTCGATGGCTTCGCCCTTCTTAGCAACTTTGACTTTAAAATCGGCCAACTCTTGCTTTAATACCTCAATGGATTGCTCCTGTTCAGCATTTCTGGCTGCTGCTGCCTATAAGTTATCTCGTAACGCCTCACACTAGGCGCTCCATTTACCCAAAACTTCTTTTGTTGCCTCTTTGATCTCGTTGCATTAGTTATCCAGTTCCTGTCGAAGCTCAACGAGGTCTTTTTGAAGTGAAGAGTTAGTACTATTCAACTTCTCTAACTGTGAGAAGTGGTTTTGCAGTTCCATTTCAGTCTGCAGAGCACGCGACCGAATATTGTCTTGTGCCAGATGTTCTAGCGTCGATACTTTCCGAGTCCGCGACAGACAAGATTCCACTCGATACACTCCCGGGAAAATCTCAGAATTAACTTTCCACAATTCTGGCATGTAGTGTACATATTCACCAATCTATGGAATCTCGGTACCCGCTATATTGGATTAAAAAAAAACCTTTTTGCTTCTCAAAAAACCCAGTTTTTTGATATTTTCATTCTTGAAATCAAGATTTTTCCTCTTTTTTTGTTTCGAACTCGAGACATTGCCTATTTTTTTCATTTTTTTTGTTCTCGAACTCCGGACGTTCCTTTCATTTTTTTTAGTCTTGAACTCAAGAGAACTTTTTTTTCTTTTTCTTTATTTAATAAACTGACTCTTCCAAGGACTCTTTTTCTTCAATCATTTGTTTTGTTCCCGGCGTTCAATTATTAATTTGAGTAATTGTTTAAAAATACGTGTTCCCGTTATGGGGTCAAGATTTCGCAACAGTTGTCGCCAAGACGCTCCATTAATAACTAATCCTAAATATATGAAAAATTTAGGACAATTTTTCACAAATTGAACAATGAGGTAGACTGTTAAGACTGACACAATAATGTCGTTCGCTTTTAACCAAATGTATAAGCTTTCGGTTTTAAATTCTAAAAATTGTTATTCCATTTGTTAGAAAAAATTGTTGTTGGAACTGATCGTTCCAGTGAATAAAATTTTCATGATTGTTTTCTCCATTCGAATCTTAAAATGCTTCCCGACTGATAATTCCTTTACTATTATGGACAATTGTTTGTGCAATTTGACTCTGTTTTACGTCTAATATGGAGAAAAGGCTGCGATGCAGGTTTTCATCACTTACATTTAAGTTACTTTTCATCGCCCACTGATACATCTCACGATTGAATTTCTTCAGCGTTTCTCAATATAGTTGAAAATTTCCGTCGTTTAATTTGACAACATTTGGGTACAGCGGGTAGCATGCAGCGATTGTATGATTACGATATAAAATTTTTGTAAAAGGGTCCATATATCTAGTAGATGAAAAATTCTGACCCTCTACTAACACAGGAACTTCTTCTGTGCAAAAAGGAAGTTTAGTTTTTGTTGCTACCATCTTTGCACATTTATGAACATATAGCACAGATCCTGCTCTTTCGACGTGAGTTCTTTTCTCGAAGAGCGTTACTGAAGAGAACTAACAACATTTTTTGATATTTTAATCATAGTTTGAATTTTGGTTGTCGAATCTCGGATTGGAGCGTTCTAGTTTTCATAAAACAATTTCTCTCTGTTTGAGAAGCTCGAAATTTAAGGTGTGAACAACGCTTGAAAGAAACATTTCCATGGTTGTTTTATATTTACCAGTTTTTAGTTCTGAGTTTTCCTCGGGTTAAAATCACCTGGAACTCCGGTTGGTTTCACCTGCTGTCCACACAAACTAATTGCTTTTTCCTCAAAAATTTCTAATGCAAAATCTTCATATTTGTTTTTGTGTAAAATTTTTCCGCTGATAAAAGTGGTCTTGTTGTTACCAATAATTTTTGCAGGGTCCGCCTTATTAAATTATTTGATCGTTTGACATGTTTGCTCACCTTGATTTTCGAAAAAATAGTTCACTAAGTGTTCTTCAAAATATGTGGTTCTGATAAAAAAACAATTTTCAAGAAACCTAGGGGATCCTTTAAATTTAATAATGTTTCCTTGTAGCAACTTTTCCCAAGTTGTTCCGATGTAAATTTTTTGCATTAATTACAACATTTCCATTTTTGTCCTGCAGTTGAAGTTCACTCTACAGAATCCGCATAAAAAGCGCCTTCGCACCCAATTTTTCCATGAAGCTTTGACTATGCTTTTCGACATAAGTGACTTCACTGGTCTGTCGTAAAAGTTTTTCAATTACCGACCTGTTGACTTTAAATGTTATATCTCTAAAACGTTGTATGGCAAAGTTTTTGTTCTGCCAAATATTCCTAGAAATTCCCTCATTTAAAGGGTATATTGATTTTAGTAGTCTTGAATGTTCTGTGAGAAAAACGATATTGTCATATACGTTGCTTTTTAAGTACCGACACCGAATATACCGCTTCATACATGCTAAACTTTAGTTTTATCCCAGGCTGAACCTCAGCATATATAAAACTACCTTCTTCTTTTGTTTTCGATACTCGAATTTTGTTATCACAGTTTGAACTGTGATCTAGTGAATAGATCTTTGTTGATACGATTTTGTCAAAATCATAACCGTATAACTTGATACAAGTTGATGTAGAAGCAAAAATGGCTAGCAATGCCAGATACAAAAAAAAGTGATACTCCATCACACGATGCTCCGGACGAACTCGTCTTTCTTTTCGATTCCATTATTTCTTTCAGGATTTTTCTGAAACAAAAACATCAAAGTGGCTGCTAAAGTACTCTTCATCTTGCTCAGTAAAGTAATTCTTAAATTTAATCAGTCACCGATTTTAATCGGCTGCTAGACCTTGTAGCCATTTTGGCGCCTTACGATCACTATTGATGTTTTTTTCAGTACATTTTGCTTTACTACTAGATTCCTGTGGCTTTTTTGTGGTTTTGGAATTTTTTTTTCTGCAGCTTTTTTTTCCAGTGTAATCTGTAGGTTTTGATGATGTTGCATATCCTCCCACGGCAACATTTTGTGCCTTCTCTTGCCTTTTAGAGGTTTCTCGCTCTGATTCTTTAGCTTCATTCTCAGACGTGCCATTTGTAACATTTAGTGAATCGATATAATCCTCAGTTTCGGATTCATTTTCTGTGTTTGGATTGCTTTCAGTGTCTGTTGATGATTCTATTTCAATTATATCGCCATCGTCTGAGCTGTTCAAATTGGTTTTCTTCTGCTCCTTAATGGCTCTTTTTCCTTTCGCCTGAGGCTCAGGCGGGAATGGCTTTTTTCGTGTTTTATGTTTCCTCATTCGGTCATATTTGACCTGAATAGCTTTCCTCGTCTTTTTATCTTCTACCTTGAAATTTAGATAGTTTATAATTTCAACAATTATGTATGATCCTGCACAGAAAGCAGTAAATTTTCTTAATTCTCCTTTTTTATCCGTTGGGTTGAAAACTAACACTTCTTTGCCAACTTTATAGTTCGGTCCATACTTACTGGAATCATAATACGTCTTCTGACGTTCTTGTTCGACATCACTATATTCTCGCGTCAACTGATGCGTTTTCTGTAGTTTCTGTTTCATTGTGAAAACAAAGTCACTTGGTATTGCATATATTGCGGTCTGTGGTATGCTATAGATGCAGTCTATAGGTATTGACAGTGTAAATCCCAAAACCACATACACTGGGCTGTGTTTTGTTACACTATGAATTCATGATCGATATGCCATCATCGCTTAAGGTAGAAATTTGGGCCACTCATGTTGATATTGGCCTATGAATTGGGAGAGCCATTCTCCTAATGTCCGATTTGTTCTTTCAATCATCGCGTTCCCTTGTGTGTGGTAGGACGTTTCTGATGTCTTCTGAACTCCTAGTTTACTGCAAAGACTACGAAATAATTTTGAAATAAAGTTCGACCCTTGGTCACTGTGTAGGTTGATTGGACAGCCGAATCTCACTATCCAGTATTCAACAAATGCTCTTGACACGGTTTTTGCCACTTGATTGGGTAAAGCTATGGCTTCGTACCACTTACTGAATTGATCACCGATAAGCAAAATGTACTTGTTTCCCTGAGACTTGATAAGTGGACCCATGATATCAAGAGAAACTTGCCAAAATGGATGACTAGGTTTCCATTTTGTGAGTGAAAGTCAATGTTTCTGCTTAGTGCCTGTCCGTTTTAGGCACACTTAACAGCTTTCTATCCAGTTTCTTACGTCCCTTCTCATGCATAAAACCTTTTACAAGCCCTTTGGTAGGTTTTCTCAATCCCAAAATGACCTGCACCAGGAGAGTCATGCAACAGCTCAAGCACGTTGGATACTTTCTCCCATAGTACAAGCATTTGGTAAACAGTCTCAAGTTTGGTTCTGTTTGGTGTTTAGGATACAAATCCCGTCTTTGAGACAAAGATTTGTATACTGGACCCAGTATTTCCAAAGCTCTTTGATGCTCTATTTTTCATCTGCCGTAATTCCGGTCGTTTTTTGTTTAGTACCCAGGAGTATACTGCTTTGAGTAGTTTGTCATTTTGCTGCGAAACTCGCAGTTTTACTCTCTGCATTTTGTCTAACTGCCAACCTCGACTACCATAATCGGTTTTGTCTTGCTCTGCGTCAATCGCAATAGCGTTAAAAAAAGCTGTTTGTTCATCGTCTTCTGTGTTTATGCGCGACAGAATGTCTGAGTTTGGGATTTTTTTGCCTGCTATATGCTTGATGTCAAATTGCCCAAGTTGCTCTATCCATCTTGCAACATTACCGTCTGGTTCATTAAAACTATAGATTCATACAAGCGCCCGGTGGTCCGTTATAATTAAAAAGTGCTGACCAAATAAATAGTTTTTAAAATGCTGGGTAAAATGAACAATTGCAAATAATTCCCGCTTAGTGGCTGAATAACTTCGCTGACTTTTACTCAGAGTTTTGCTAGCATATGCAATAACTCTATCCTCCGTTCCTTGCTTTTGCGTAAGAACTGCTCCAATTCCTGACAAAGAAGCATCCGTAGTTAATGTATACTGATCCCTATTGTTTGGATATCCTAAAACTGGGGCGTCCAAAATCTTATTTTTTAACTCGGTTACCGCATTTTGCACTCTGTACTCCGTTCAAATTTATTTGATTTATTCAGTAAACTGTAAAGAGGTTCTGCTGTTTTTTCGAAACCCGGAATAAACCCGGACGATGGTTCTTTTACTATTTCTACCGCGCTCTCTCTCTCTCTCTCTCTGTCAACCTCGAGTCTACTCGCAGATATAATGTGCCCCAAGGAACTGACACGTTGTTGGAAAAAATGCATTTTAATCCCTTAATCTTTAATCCATTCTCCGCTTAAAGCTGGAAAACCAGTTCTAATCGTTTCAGATGTTCTTCGAAATTTCTTCCGAAAACGATAAGGTCATCTAGATACACTAGAGCCATTTCGTAAGAGAGGTCAGCAAAAATTAACGCCATTAGGTTTTGAAAAGCACCCGGAGCAGACTCTAGTCCCATAGGGAGTCTTCTACACTTATACAGGCCTAGATGCGTTACGAAAGCTGTTAAATTCTGACTCTCTTCCTCGATCGCTATCTGAAATTATCCTCACAAGAGATCTATGTTAGAGAATTACATATTTCCCTCCACTGATTCAATAGCCTCATTAATTCGTGGTAGAGGCCAGCATGTTTTTTCTATTTGTTTGTTCAGACCACGGTAGTCTACAACAAAGCGATAGGTTCCATTCTTTTTTGGTACAATTAGGGATGGTGCTGCCCAATCGGAATGTGTTGGTTCGACTAAGTCGTATCGTTCCAAGTCTTCAACAATTTTTTTCATTTTTTCATTTCTCAGAGCTCATGCTACTGTATGTACGTCTGAATGGCAGAGCATAATTTTTTAATTTTATTTTCTGATAAATTCGGTTGCAAAATCCCATATTATTTGAGTTTCGCGAAAATACTATTTCATATTTTGTGCAACGTGACCTCACTTTTGTCATTTCCTCACAAGACAAGCTCATTGAACTTGAGTTCACACGTTACTCAAACTCAAATTTATCCCTATGTTTTCCATTATTGTCAGGGTTATATAGTTGTACTCTTAAAATTTTTTCAATATTTTCCGCACATGCGATTATCGCATTTTTGTAAACTTTCTTTGGTTCTAATGTAGGGTTCGGAACTCGAACCCATACGACAAAATCAACCATGTCATTCAGCTATCTCACTATTAATAAGTGTGATTTGTCTTCAAACTCTTTCATGGGTTCGACTATAATTTCTGTTTGCTGTGTTATGTTACCTTCTTCATCGATAATTTTGCATTTAATGAAACCTTCGCAGCGACGAAGTAATTCGTGGTCCTCAGCAGCAATTAAAAACAGATTCTTATTACTTCCTTGGGATGGGGTTAATTGAAGTTAATTGAAATTTTTTCTGAGGTTTAAAATACAGTCAAAATTATATAAGAATTCAATGCCCAATAAACAAGGCGCTATCTCAATTTTGGTCACTGGAAACTCAACTGTTATCTCAGGTGTAAATTTTTGAAGTTGGACCTGTATAGCTGTTGAACCTTTCACAGGCATTTTTCCATTGTTGGCAGCTATTATATTTTTATTGCAGACTCTGATCTGGCCCGGTTCTCCCAATTGCTGGTAGAGTGCGTTACTTAAAAGATTAACACTACTTCCACTATCAATTAGGGCCTTTGTCAATTTGTCTTTTGTCAATATTTTGGCAAACAAGGCCTCCACTGGGCTGTTTGCGCCAAGCAAAGTTTTTAGGTAGCTGCCTGAAAATGAAGCCCTGCCATCTTCAGCTATTTCTCTTTTAAATACGGGCAATTTCGTTTGAAACAATTCCTGCATTCCTGAGAAGCATGATTTCGCTTACCGTAACGGCGACATTTTTCTCTCTCGAAATTCACCGCTGTCATTGACTGCTCGGCACGATTCTCAAAAGACCGATCTCGGCTTCTGTTCTTGCCTCCTGGTGTTGGCATTCGCGCTCTACTGTCGCAATTGGTTCGTCTATTATCAGCGCTGCTTCTGTTATAGCTTTCATAGTTTCTACTTCTATCTCTGGTTTATCTTGAGCTACGCTCACTTCCGCGCAAAAACTCTTTTGGCCTCCCTCCTTGCCATGAAAATTTTTGATTATCTTGCCTGTTAGATTGGTTAGTCTGCAGTGTTGGCACTAAATCGTTGATCGAATTAACTAGTTGAGTTTCTCTTTTGACTGGATTGCAGAGACCCGCGGCTCATTATCCTCCTCCTCAATTCTCGTGACAGCTTCAATGTGTAGTGCTTTTTCTAAAACTTTGTCTAAAGTCATATCCGCGTCACACAAGTTCTTTCTCAGGTCGAGTCGCACCTAAAAATTTTTTATACCTTCGAGGAATCCCCTCAAAATGAGATGTTCTCTTGTTTTATTAGACCCTGAGGGTATGCTTTCAATGCTAAAGTTTGCAAATCACCGAGAAAATCTGTTAATTTTTCACCCGGCTGCTGGATTGTCCTAGCTAGCCTCCCCCGGAAAACTACAGGTTTCTCCTTTTAATGTTGTCTGAAAGTTTTTACGGTCTCATCATAGCTGTTCCTAGTGTCCTCCGAAAGTCTACGATAGAAATCAATAGACGACTTTTGTAGCCTTAAGGCAAAAAAATTCGGCCGTTCATCAATTTCGGTTTCGGCGCCGTTTACTCTTTCCTTTCTTGGCCACTTCTGAACTGGTGATAAGAGTTCAATGTGTTTAACATAACTTTCAAAATCATTCGAAACCGTAGAAAGCTCCGGTGACACGGTTTTTGAGGAGTGCCGCGCCAACAGTGTTTTATTTAAAAGCTGCTGTTTTTCAGATTATTTTCAAATAATTATGTTCGAAACCCGAACTACTTTTTGACACTCTAAATCAGCAGATTTTGAACTTTATTGACATTGAAATTTTTTCTTTAAAAAATTCAAAAAACTCAATGTTCAATGGTGTATTTTAAGTCAAATTATGTTGAATTCAAATTCGTTTTTTTAACGCTATTTTATTATCGAAAAACATGTACGAACCGATTTGCGATATCCGAAATTTTAGGGAGTACTCACTTGAAAGTTCGAAAATGGCAGTGTTCCTTGTCGAATCCCGCCACCAGTTCAAAATTCCTGTTTCGTGTCATGATGTTAGGACGTCAGCCTCGTGTCGAAAGTTGATTTTCAAACAAAAAAAAAGATTTCTTTTAGAAATCAGTACAACGCTCAATATTATTGGGTTGTGGTTTTCTGTTTACTTTTAATCTCTCGCCACTATGCCACTATAGCAGCCACCTGTGCGCAATACTCTATGTCCTTGGCTAATTTAGCGTGGTACTTGGTTAAAAGGCAAAGTTATAAGTAAAATTGTTAAGTAGATTATAGTGAAGAAAATATGGTTTAATTAGACTAGACTTAATAGAGTGGTTAGCTCTGATGGAAGTTTGGTGTTCAAAAATTGAGTTTATTCCTCGCTTTGGTCGGTACCCAATATCGTTTCTATCATCGTGGTGAATTAACTAAGTCAACAAAGATATGTCAGTTTTGTTGATCCCGCTCGAAGCCCGAGCTTTGTCTAATCACAGGTCTATTTTCTTTTCTGACACCTATCAACCTTGTGTCAGCCATAAATCAGGTAAAAAAAATCAAACGTTAAACTAAATATTTAACCTTGAAACCCAAGGTTTCTAGTTCATTTTTTTATATAGGTGTGATACTCACACTAATAATTTGGGTTTCGGCTAAAACCCCCAGCCCCAATTGATACAAACGTCTTTTGAGAGCAATTAATAAGTATAATTCCCACGTCTCTCAAAAAAATCGAAGTAGAATACAGAAAGCACATAGTTCCTAGAAATGTAATAAGAACACGTAATAAGAATCAAGTTTTTGGTTGATGTTTTTTAAAACAAGCATTAAGGATCAAATTTCAGATCTGTTTTAATTCAACCCTCCCCCGTCCGCCTTTTCCCTTGTGTTTTTATACCCCAAAACACGATTCACATGTTGTTATATAGCATTTTGCCATTGAAAAAGGGGGTGCGCTTGAAAGCGGAA
Organism: Convolutriloba macropyga; assembly: GCF_964194025.1. Classification (NCBI taxonomy): domain Eukaryota; kingdom Metazoa; phylum Xenacoelomorpha; order Acoela; family Convolutidae; genus Convolutriloba; species Convolutriloba macropyga. Next base: position 12,170,257 of record NC_134477.1, read on the forward strand.
AGTTTTATGCCCACTAAGTTGAGCGAGGATACAATTGATATTTTGATAAACTCATTAAATAGTCTCCAAGTGCACCCGGGAGGCCATTTAATTCTGTTTCTGCTCTTTATTGTTGTTATTTACTGTGGTAGCAGAGACCGGATTTTGTTCGGGTAGCCCCAAATAACGGGGAGTTCAGATTCCGGCGGAAGAATTTATACAAGAATTATCTACGATTCCATAATTGGTATCAAACATTTGGCGAAAGAGTTCTCCGCATCTGCTCGATTGTTGTTTCGCTACCGTTTTGGCCATGATAAATATTTTTTCTTAGTCAAACATTTGGTGTGAATGTTCGCCACATTTGTTTGACTAATAAGTTTAGGCCCATAGCGGCCACTACCCTTAGTCCCCCTTTTATCCCAAGTTACAATGGTGCCCCCAACACAGCCGCCACCGCCCGAAACTCTCTGCTTTATTCGTTACGATCCTTGCAATGTACAGGTGAGTGCATTTTGTGTCAAATGTAAGAAAATTTCTGTTCACTTTGCTTGTTTGGGAATTTCAAGTACCGCAAATATCAAACGAATGATTTACTGTTCATGTGTTGGTTGTACTCCAATCTTTACTGCAGAACTATCTGCGCTGGACAGAGTTACGGCCGTTGAGAAGAAGCTCGATTGTGTTGATTTTTTGATCCGCGAGATTACAGTGCTACGCAATGAGATAACGTAGATAAAGAAACCGGAAATCCCTTTTCTAAAAGCTGCAAAAAATGGACTTGGTAGGAATCCAAACAACAGCTCGTTCAGTGCGACAGTGAACAAAACGAGAAGGACAAATGAACTTGAATTTGAAACTGTACAGAAGAAAGTAAGATCAACTAAGGAGTTAAAAACAGGAACAAACACCAATCCAGCAGACATCAAGAGTGTCAAAAAACCCCCAAAGCGTCATTATTTATATTTGTGTAGAAAATAACGTTGATGTACATCAGATTCGCCAAATTTCGTTGTCAGAAGCTCACATGAAAGCTTTTCATTTTGTATTTAATTTCGATGAGGAGAAAATTGCCTTTCCTGATTTCTGGCCTGAAAACTTTACAGTGTCAAGATTTTACTTGAAGGAAGCCGCCTGTGATTGGCTAAAAAAAGTGGATCAAAAATTACTACTAGCCATTCCTCCATTAAAACAATGATCGACGAAACAAAGATGTACAGGAATAAACAATTGTCTGCATAATGTACGCTCTGTCAGGAACAAAACCAAAGATTTAAAGGCTCTCTTGGAAGTAAATGAAAGTAGTTCGGGAGTTTTTATAGAATCGTGGATTACGAGCAAATCAGATGACAACTTTATTCTATAGCAGTGTTGTCCCCCACGGTTTCTTTTTTATAGTTCACCAAGGGTTAATAAAAGAGAAAGTGGACTTTGCCTCTTTTACAGATATGATCTCCATTTGGAAAATTTTGAAAAGTTTGCCTCTAATTTTTTTGAATACTGTTATGCTTCTGTAACTGTTGGGGCTACCAGTTATTTAGGAATTGCTGTTTATCGATCACTTGGATTAAAAATTAATATTGTCATTGATCACTTTACTGTTCTTTTTGAAGAAAAAAGGCTACAATTCGACAAGATTGTTCTCCTGGGTGATTTTAACCTTTCACTGAATGTAAATAACAATGCATAAAAAATGTGAAACTCAATTTTTGAAGACTTCGGCATGACTCAGTACGTCTGCGAGAAAAAGTGGTAGGATTCTTGACCATGTTATAGCGTCAAACAATATTTCAAATAATGTTAAATCGAATAGCGTCATTACTTCTTCGTATCATTCGTTTATTTGCTTCTTGCTCAGCAGAATGAAGTAATGCAAATCACAACACCGGTTGATGTATAGAAATTGGAAGATGTTTGAATCTGAAGTTTTTACTAAGTTATTGAAGCCGTGCTTAAATTTTGATGTTGCCTCAAGTATTGATGAAGCATGGGATACGTATCTAAGGTTCAAGGAGAATATTTTGCACTTTGTTCCATCACTTAAAACAAAAACATTTATTAAACTCCAATGCCAATTTTTTGACAACGAGCTTTTGAATTTGAAACAAAAAAGAGAAAAGCAGCGCGTAAAACAGAAAGTGGAAAATATCTTTACTAAAATCTGATTATTAAAATGTCACCCAGATTTATTTTGAAAAATTCTAAGAGAAGCGTAGATTATACAATGAGATTGCGTGGATAGAATATTGAGGCATAAAAAGTTTGTCACCTTAAAATTGCTTCTTGTTTTAGATGTAGACTAGCTCACAAAGTATGAAAACAAACAAACAGCTTGCAAACGACTTCAACGATTTCTTTATATCTAAACTGGAAAGTATTATTGCATTGAGACCCACTGCGATAGGTCCTGAAAATCTGAAAACTGAAGTTGACTCAATAATTTCGTTCACAGAGTTGTCGATAAGTCAGTTTAGAGAATTTATTTCGGCGTCGTCAAACAGTACATCACCACTGGACATCATTCCGACACATCTTTTAAAGCCATTTCCAGATTTTTATTTTCTCGACTTGAAACTTCCTAATCTTTTGCTGAAGGCGGGATGTTTCCCCAATCCTTTAAAATGGCCATTGTTCAGCCCCGCTTGAAGAAAGCAAATTCTGACAATGAAGTTTTTTCAAATTATCGACCTATCTCAAAGTTACATATCAAATCTAATAGAAAGGGCGGCTTTTATGCAAATGCTTGAAAACTTGAAACAAATAGTCTCTTTAGTAGTTATCAAAGTGCCTACAGGAAGTTTTTTTCTACAGAAACAGCCGTCGTTAAGGTGACAAATGTTTTTTTCCTCAATTTAGATAGGACAAAAAGCACATTATATATTGGACTTGATCTATCAGCTGCCTTTGACACTTTCGATCATGGATTACTTCTTTCAGTTCTTGAAACAAAATGGGTTTCAAACATAAAGTGCTTTAAAAATTATCTGAGTAGTAGATCTCCAAAAAAGTTAATTGATGGTGAATATTCGGTACCAGGAACTTTGAAAACGGGAGCACTTAAACCAAATGGCACGAAACAAGAGTTGCAAAGATCTCTTCTTATTTAAGAAGTACTGGATGACGAACAAATATAGTCATCTGGTTGTTATTGCCATGTCACAAATAACTCAAAATAACCATTCAGTTTACTTTGGTCACATAATTCTTTATCAATAAATACAACAAAACACTTTCATCTATCAGTTGATTCCAGATAGTACTTTTTAAATATTACGCTTTGCGGTTATAATAATAATAATAGAAATTAAAGTCAGCACGCAAGGGAAGAAATGTTTCCGGAATTTCATTTTTGCCAAAGAGTTTAATTCATTTAATAAGATTTCTGCAAAGTGCTCATGGACCAGACAATCACCATGTGCATACATTTTTATGATAACAAACTTCGGTAAAGAAATCTGTGTAGACTTCTGTTACCTTCTTACTGCTTTCCGCAGTATAGAGTCGACACTTTGACCAACTTTTTGACCAATGAGGTTCACAAGGTAGACGCCTCTCGTCCAGAAGTTGCATTCCTGTTTCTGTCTTGAGAGATTCCTGGTCTTGAGACGTTTTGTATCTCCCGCTCATGTGTTCTTGTCATGCTGTCTGGTAACTTGTACAAAATTTTGCCATTCATTGCTGTAGCTGCAACTAACAATGTCCAGAAAAAACAAAAGCTCATGATAGAGTGATAGAGGAAAGATATCTAGCCTGAGCAGTCTGTCTTTGTATTTCAGTTGTTCGGTGGATCAGATCCATTTCGTAGCTTTTGCCTGGATTGCTTCAAATTTGTTCAGATCTGTTTTGTTTGGTTTCCAGATAATCGACCCGCTAAAACAGTTTCAAAAAATAATTAACTCACGTTCTACTGTATTATTTATTTTACGAGACTTTTTATTCGATCTCGTTTGAGAGAGATGTTTCACAGATTTAGTTATTACTAATCAATTCGAGCCTTAAGAAAAGGCGATGATCTTATTCAGAAAAACGAGAAACAGAAAAATATTAGGTTGCAAAGACTGACGAAACAGTGAAATGAACGATTAATGGATTTCTAAGAATCATAACGGTACACCGCTTGGAACTGTACTGTAGACACCCCATAACAGTTGTAAATGAATCTGATACTTTTTGATCTCCTCTTTTTCCGGAAGTTACCAGATGCAAAAGTTGAGCCGAATTCATAACATCCATGAGCCGCTGCAGATTCAATTAATAGGGAGGAACATGAGCAAACAGTATCCTTCGATGTTAAACTTCTGTAAAAAATTGCAGCTGAGAAGCCAATTGAAATTGACTTTCAAGGACTCTCAATGGGAAGGTTTTGGAGACTCCGATCTTAGCAATGAAGACCCTCCTGTGAAAAGCTGGAAATAATGTGGAATTTAAGTGTAATAAATTGTGGTGAAGGTAATTGGACGACTTGGCAATGGGCGCTTCCTTGGCTGTGATCTTGTCATTTGTGTTTGAATTTTTTTAAAAACTCTGGCATGTAAGAGGATTTGCATCCGTTTGAACTTCAAAACACTTGACTTAAAAGAAATGAGCATTAATTGTAAGGAACCGTTTATTCCAGAGGGAGAGGATTGAAGTGCGAATCACAAAACTCTGCTTTCAAGCAAAATACCAAGGTATAATGGCGGTGAGGGTAAAAACAAGCAGAAAGTTCCATGGATCTTTTATTATTGTGCAGAAAAACGTACATTAGAGGGGAAAATGTTTGGATTTTGAATAAAAAAAAAGAGAATGTATAAACTTTATAAAGGAATTTTCCCAATTAACTTGTGTAAGCCATTTAACTTCATAAAAACCTCTAGTTTACTCTAGTTAGACTAGTTATAGCAGGTGTCCATGCGCAATTTCTTATATCCTTGGTTAATTAAGCCTGCTACTTGTTAAAAATAAAAAGTTAGATGTTAAATTAATATGTAATTAATGCGGAAGACAAAAAGGTTTAATTAAATGAAGGTTCATTATATTGGTTAGCTCTGATGGTAGGATTGGTGTTCAAAGAACTAATTTAATCCTCCTCTTGGTCAGTAGCCAATAAAGGTTTTATCATCGTGGCAAATTAACCAATTCAACAAAGATTTGTCAATTTCGTTCATGTTGCTCGAAGCCTGAGCTTTGACTAACCAAATGTGTGTTTTGTTTTCCTTACACCTGTCAAACTTGAACGTAAATTAGGTAACAAATTACCAGCCATAAATCTGGTAATAAAGTTCATCTTTCTTCTATATGATCTGTGAGAAAATGATTTGATTCTTGTCCATTCTTCTGTTTATTAGAATTTTTTGTGTAAATTCATTACTTTGGTTGTTACTTTTTGTATGAAATTGCTTTTCGACGTCTTTTTTGCAAATTGTAATGCAACGTTTATTCCACGTTTGGATCAAGCCCCCACTCTCCGTCCTATTTAAACGAAATTTAGACCGCATTTAGACCGCGAAATTAGAAAGCATAATGAAGCGGCTATAAATATATGGAGACTATAATGTGTAAAACCCACTTATTCTATTGGGTTAAGTTTTGCGAAAGGAAGCACTCACATCCAAATGGCACAATACAAGAGTTGCTAAAATCTCTTCTCATTTAAGAGGTATTGAATGATGCACCAGTCTAAGCATCTGGCTGTTAATGCCATGTCAAAATTAACTAAAAAGCAATCAATGTACTTTGATCAAATAAGTCTTTATCAATATCTACAAATAAACACCTGTATCTATCAGTTGACTCCAGATAGTACTTTTTAAATGGTACAAGTTGCGTATATGATAAAACAATTTAGAGAAAAAACATTTACTCACGTTTGACTTCATTTGAGGTTAACTTATTATATATATTTCATGAAACGTGATCGCGATAAGAGTCTCAACAAAGATTTGTCAATTGGTGATCGCGATAAGAGTCTCAACAAAGGTAAACCGCTTGGGCTTTTACTGTCGATACCCCGCGGCGGTTACACTTGAACCTATAATTTTTGATTTACTTTCAAAATTTTTGAATTTAAAATTAGTGATGGGGAGGGTAAGAACATGCAGAAACTTGCCTTGATCTGTTATTATTGTGCAGAAAAACGTAGAACTGACTTGAAAAAATAGCTTGGAGTTTAACAGAAATTTGTCAAACAAAATGAACACACCTTACAAGGAAATCTTCACATTTACCGTTTGTATGCGAATTCACTTCACAACAACCTTTAATTCATTCTCATTAGAACATTTGTAGCAGCCACCCGCTGGTAATTTTTTTATATCCTTGGTCAATTAAACGTGGTATTTTTTAAAGATACGAAGTTCGAAGTTAAATTAATAAGTGCATAGGATTACTAAGTAAATAAGATGTCAGGTTTGGTGTTCAATGATATTATTCATTTCTCACTTTGGTCATTACCCAATATTGGTTCTTTCATCGTGGCAAATTAACCAATTCAACAAAGATTTGTCAATTTTGTTGATATTTCTCGAACTGCTTTCTCTAAATAATATTCTATTTTGTTTTCTTTACAACTGTCAATCTTGTATCAGCCATAAATCAGTTAATAAATTAAATATTAACTTTTGACCTTGAAACCCCAGGTTTTTAGTACATCTTTCTTATATAGGAATAACACTCACTCACACTGCCCCCTCTTAATAGGAATAGTGTGCAACACTCAACCAAAAAACAAAAAAAAATAATTTCATTCACAGCTCTTGTTATTTGAACGTCATACTATACGAAAAGTTGCCACTTTCATTTGCAAAATTTAAATATCAGTTTTCGTCGTTCATGGCTTTCTCTGCCTCCTCAAGCCCAAATGTGTCGTAAACTTCTCGCGCTGCATCCTTTGTCAGATTCAAATATGCCCGATTGATGGTTTTGAATAACTCTTCTTTGCCACCAGCATCAGTGTACGTCAACAGGCCCATTTTTTAGTAGTGTTTCTTTATCTTACCTTTTGAAGCTGATTTTTTACCAACAAAAACTCATATCAGGTAGCAGCCTGATTCATTATGTTTTTGTTTCCCATGTCGAATTGACATTTCTCTCCTGACTTTGTCTTGGTCTTCTCGTTTTTAGGAGAACTCTTTTGTCGATCAATGAAATTATCTTATCCTCGACCTTCCTCGACAAATTATGGTTTTCGTTTTTTTTCAGCTGCTCAAGCTCTGACCGCAATCGGTCGCCCGTCTTCTACATTTTCTTGGTGGCTTCCCTCTTCTTAGCAAAACTAATTTTAAATTGACCAAAATCGTGTTTCAACAAATCGATGAACTGCTCTTTTTCATAGCTTGAACTACTCTTTAAACTATCTCATAGCGCCTCAAACTCGGCATTCCATTTAGCTAATGCTTCCTTTCCGACCTCTTTGGCCTTGTCACATTGATTATTTAGTTTTTGTCGAAGGGGGACGAGGTCTTTTTGAAGTAAATAGTGTGTAATATTCAAGTTTTCTAATTGTGCGCACTGGTTTGCAGTTCCACTTCAGTCTGCAGAAATCTGGACCAAATTTTGACGAATATTGGCCGATTATTTAAATTTTGACCTTGAAACCCCAGGTTTTTAGTACATCTTTTTTTTATAGGCATAACACTCACTCACACTGCCCCCTCTTAATAGGAATCTTGTGCACCACTCAACCAAAAAACAAAAAAAATATTTTCATTCACAGCTCTTGTTATTTGAACGTCCTACTATACGAAAAGTTGCTAATTTCATTTGCAAAATTTAAATATCAGTTTTCGTCGTTCATGGCTTTCTCTGCCTCGTCAAGCCCAAATGTTTCGTAAGCTTCTCGCGCTGCATCCTTTGTCAGATTCAATTATGCCCGGTTGATGATTTTGAAAAACTCTTTGTTGCCACCAGCATCAGTGTACGTCAACAGGCTCATTTTTTGGTAGTGTTTCTTTATCTGACCTTTTGAAGCAGATTTTTTACCAACAAAAACTCATATCAGGTAGCAGCCTGATTCATTATGTTTTTGTTTCCCATGTCGAATTGACATTTCTCTCCTGACTTTGTCTTGGTCTTCTCGTTTTTAGGAGAACTCTTTTGTCGATCAATGAAATTATCTTATCCTCGACCTTCCTCGACAAATTATGGTTTTCGTTTTTTTTCAGCTGCTCAAGCTCTGACCGCAATCGGTCGCCCGTCTTCTACATTTTCTTGGTGGCTTCCCTCTTCTTAGCAAAACTAATTTTAAATTGACCAAAATCGTGTTTCAACAAATCGATGAACTGCTCTTTTTCATAGCTTGAACTACTCTTTAAACTATCTCATAGCGCCTCAAACTCGGCATTCCATTTAGCTAATGCTTCCTTTCCGACCTCTTTGGCCTTGTCACATTGATTATTTAGTTTTTGTCGAAGGGGGACGAGGTCTTTTTGAAGTAAATAGTGTGTAATATTCAAGTTTTCTAATTGTGCGCACTGGTTTGCAGTTCCACTTCAGTCTGCAGAAATCTGGACCAAATTTTGACGAATATTGGCCGATTATTTAAATTTTGACCTTGAAACCCCAGGTTTTTAGTACATCTTTTTTTTATAGGCATAACACTCACTCACACTGCCCCCTCTTAATAGGAATCTTGTGCACCACTCAACCAAAAAACAAAAAAAATATTTTCATTCACAGCTCTTGTTATTTGAACGTCCTACTATACGAAAAGTTGCTAATTTCATTTGCAAAATTTAAATATCAGTTTTCGTCGTTCATGGCTTTCTCTGCCTCGTCAAGCCCAAATGTGTCGTAAGCTTCTCGCGCTGCATCCTTTGTCAGATTCAAATATGCCCGATTGATGATTTTGAATAACTCTTCGTTGCCACCAGCATCAGTGTACGTCAACCGGCTCATTTTTTAGTAGTGTTTCTTTATCTGACCTTTTGAAGCAGATTTTTTACCAACAAAAACTCATATAAGGTAGCAGCCTGATTCATTATGTTTTTGTTTCCCATGTCGAATTGACATTTCTCTCCTGACTTTGTCTTGGCCTTCTCGTTTTTAGGAGAACTCTTTTGTCGATCAATGAAATTATCTTATCCTCGACATTCCTCGACAAGTTATGGTTTTCGTTTTTTTCAGCTGCTCAAGCTCTGACTGCAATTGGTCACCCGTCTTCTACATTTTCTCGGTGGCTTCCCTCTTCTTATCAAAACTAATTTTAAATTGACCAAAATCGTGTTTCAACAAATCGATGAACTGCTCTTTTTCATAGCTTGAACTGCTCTTTAAACTATCTCATAGCGCCTCAAACTCGGCATTCCATTTAGCTAATGCTTCCTTTCTTTGGCCTTGTCACATTGATTCTTTAGTTTTTGTCGAAGGGGGACGAGGTCTTTTTGAAGTAAATAGTTTGTAATATTCAAGTTTTCTAATTGTGCGCACTGGTTTGCAGTTCCACTTCAGTCTGCAGAAATCTGGACCAAATATTGACGAATATGGACCGAATAATTAAATTTTGACCTTGAAACCCCAGGTTTTTCGTACATCTTTTTTATATAGGCATAACACTCACTCACACTGCCCCCTCTTAATAGGAATAGTGTGCACCACTCAACCAAAAAACAAAAAAAAATATTTTCAGTCACAGCTCTTGTTATTTGAACGTCCTACTATACGAAAAAGTGCCACTTTCATTTGCAAAAATTAAATATCAGTTTTCGTCGTTCATGATTTTCTCTGCCTCATCAAGCCCAAATGCGTCGTAAGCTTCTCGCGCTGCATCCTTTGTCAGATTCAAATATGCCCGATTGATGGTTTTGAATAACTCTTTGTTGCCACCAGCATCAGTGTGCTTCAACAGGCTCATTTTTTAGTAGTGTTTCTTTATCTGAACTTTTGAAGCAGATTTTTTACCAACAAAAACTCATATAAGGTAGCAGCCTGATTCATTATGTTTTTGTTTTCCATGTCGAATTGACATTTCTCTCCTGACTTTGTCTTGGCCTTCTCGTTTTTAGGAGAACTCTTTCGTCGATCAATGAAATTATCTTATCCTCGACGTTCCTCGTCAAGTTATGGTTTTTGTTTTTTCAGCTGCTCAAGCTCTGACCGCAATTGGTCACCCGTCTTCTACATTTTCTCGGTGGCTTCCCTCTTCTTAGCAAAACTGATTTTAAATTGACCAAATTGTGTTTCAACAAATCGATGAACTGCTCTTTTCATAGCTTGAACTGCTCTTTAAACTATCTCATAGCACCTCAAACTCGGCATTCCATTCAGCTAATGCTTCCTTTCTTTGGCCTTGTCACATTGATTATTTAATTTTTGTCGAAGGGGGACGAGGTCTTTTTGAAGTAAATAGTTTGTAATATTCAAGTTCTCTACTTGTGCGCACTGGTTTGCAGTTCGACTTCAGTCTGCAGAATTCTGGACCAAATATTGACGAATATTGACCGAATATTTAAATTTTGACCTAGAAACCCCTGGTTTTTAGTACATCTTTTTTATATAGGCATAGCACTCACTCACACTGCCCCCTCTCAATAGGAATCGTGTGCCCCACTCAACCAAAAAACAAAAAAAATAATTTCATTCACAGCTCTTGTTATTTGAACGTCCTACTATACGAAAAGTTGCTAATTTCATTTGAAAAATTTAAATATCAGTTTTCGTCGTTCATGGCTTTCTCTGCCTCGTCAAGCCCAAATGTTTCGTAAGCTTCTCGCGCTGCATCCTTTGTCAGATTCAATTATGCCCGGTTGATGATTTTGAAAAACTCTTTGTTGCCACCAGCATCAGTGTACGTCAACAGGCTCATTTTTTGGTAGTGTTTCTTTATCTGACCTTTTGAAGCAGATTTTTTACCAACAAAAACTCATATAAGGTAGCAGCCTGATTCATTATGTTTTTGTTTTCCATGTCGAATTGACATTTCTCTCCTGACTTTGTCTTGGCCTTCTCGTTTTTAGGAGAACTCTTTTGTCGATCAATGAAATTATCTTATCCTCGACATTCCTTGACAAATTATGGTTTTCGTTTTCTTCAGCTGCTCAAGCGTTGACCGCAATAGGTCTCCCGTCTTCTACATTTTGTCGGTGGCTTCCCTCTTCTTAGCAAAACTGATTTTAAATTGACCAAATCGTGTTTCAACAAATCGATGAACTGCTCTTTTTCATAGCTCGAACTGCTCTTTAAACTATCTCATAGCGCCTCAAACTCGGCATTCCATTTAGCTAATGCTTCCTTTCTTTGGCCTTGTCACATTGATTATTTAGTTTTTGTCGAAGGGGGACGAGGTCTTTTTGAAGTAAATAGTTTGTAATATTCAAATTTTCTACTTGTGCGCACTGGTTTGCATTTCGACTTCAGTCTGCAGAAATCTGGACCAAATATTGACGAATATTGACCGAATATTTAAATTTTGATCTAGAAGCCCCAGGTTTTTAGTACATCTTTTTTATATAGGCATAGCACTAATTCACACTGCCCCCTCTTAATAGGAATCGTGTGCACCACTCAAACAAAAAACAAAAAAATATAATTTTATTCACAGCTCTTGTTATTTGAACGTCCTACTATACGAAAAGTTGCTAATTTCATTTGCAAATTTTAAATATCAGTTTTCGTCGTTCATGGTTTTCTCTGCCTCGTCAAGCCCAAATGTTTCGTGAGCTTCTCGCGCTGCATCCTTTGTCAGATTCAAATATGCCCGGTTGATGGTTTTGAATAACTCTTCGTTGCCACCAGCATCAGTGTACGTCAACAGGCTCATTTTTTAGTAGTGTTTCTTTATTTGACCTTTTGAAGCAGATTTTTTACATACAAAAACTCATATAAGATAGCAGCCTGATTCATTATGTTTTTGTTTTCCATGTCGAATTGACATTTCTCTCCTGACTTCGTCTTGGTCTTCTCGTTTTTAGGAGAACTCTTTTGCCGATCAATGAAATTATCTTATCCTCGACATTCCTCGACAAGTTATGGTTTTCGTTTTCTTCAGCTGCTCAAGCGTTGACCGCAATAGGTCACCCGTCTTCTACATTTTCTCGGTGGCTTCCCTCTTCTTAGCAAAAATGATTTTAAATTGACCAAATCGTGTTTCAACAAATCGATGAACTGCTCTTTTTCATAGCTTGAACTGCTCTTTAAACTATCTCATAGCGCCTCAAATTCGGCATTCCATTTAGCTAATGCTTCCTCTCTGACCTCTTTGGCCTTGTCACATTGATTATTTAGTTTTTGTCGAAGGGGGAGGAGGTCTTTTTTTTAAGTAAGTAGTTTGTAATATTCAAGTTTTCTAATTGTGCGCACTGGTTTTCAGTTCCATTTCAGTCTGCAGAAATCTGGACCAAACATTGACGGGTGCCACAGTCCGCGAAAGACAAGATTCCACTGGGTACACTTTGAATTAATTTTGCACAAATCTGGCATATAGTGCACATGTTTACCAATTTGTGAGATCTCTTTGCCTGCTATGTTGGATCAAAACTCCTTTTTGACTCTAAAGTTTATCAAAATTTTCTATCTTTATCTCAAGACTTCATTTTTGGTATTGAACTCAAGACAGTTTTTGTTCTCTTTTTTTGGTCTCAAACTAAATTTTCTTTTTTTGGGTTTCAAATTTTTTGGTCTGGATTTAATTTTTTTAAAACAACCGGAGTAATTGATTTTACATACTTGTTCCCGTTACGGGGTCTGGATTCCGAAACAATTATTGCCAAGACGCTGCATTAACAAATAATCCGAAATAGATGAACAATTTAGGATTACATTTTACAGTTCAAAAAATGAGTTAGACTCTTAAGACTGACACGAAAATGTCCTTTGCTTTTAACCAAATGTATAAGCTACGCTTTTAAAATTCTGAAAAATTGTCATTTCATTTGCTGGAAAAATTTCCTGCTAAAACTGGTTGCATAACGCTTGAAAGAAACTTTTCTCTGGATATTTTAAGTCTACCAGTTGTCTGCTTTAATGTTTTCTCAAAGTAAAAAAAAGTCCCGGGACTCCGGTTATTTTTAAACAAATTCTTTTCTTCTCTGAAATTTCTAATGCTAAATCTTCAAATTTGCTCTTGTGTAAAACTTTTTGGCTGATAAAATTTGTCTGGTTGTTACCAAAATTGTTTGCCGGGTCCTCCTTATCAAACTGTTTGATCGTTTGACATGTTTGCTTGCCTTTAATTTCGAGAAAAAGTTAAGTTAATTTTCTTTCATTTTTGTGGTTTTGATGAAAACAGTTTCCCAGACACCTAGGGGATCCCTATGGTTTATTAGGTTTCTTTGTAGCAGTTTTAAAATAAGCTTTTAAATTTCAGTTGAAACCCATTCTACAGGCTCAATATACATAGCGCCGTCGCGCCCATTTTTTTCTATCAAGCTTTGACTATGCTCCCCGAAATAAGTGATTCCGCTTGCCTGTCGTACGTTTCCAACCTGCCAAATTTAAAGATTCTATATCCGAAACCAGTTATGGCAAAACTTTTGTTCTGTCAAAGTCTTTTTTTATAAGTTCCCTCGTTTAAAATGTACATTGATCTTGGAACTTTCCTGAACTTTCTGTAACGAAAACGACATCGTCATATACGTTGCTTTTTTAGTGCAGGCATCTTATATGACGCTTCATATATTCAGAATTTTGATTTAATCTCTGGTTGAACCTCCGCAAATATCGAATTACTCATTTCTATTGTTTTTGATACTCAAATTCTGTTATCACAGTTTATACTGTGATCCAGACAATTGATCTATGTTAATACAATATTGTCAAAGTCACAACCGTGTAATTGGTTACAACAAAAAAGAGAACTAAATATGGCCAGCATTGCCAGATACAAACATAGTTATACTCCATCACACGTTCCTCCGGACGAACTCGTTTTTCCTATTAATTCCATTGTTTCTTTCTGAATTTTCCTGAAACAAATATATCATCAGCCTGCTGACTTATAAATTGCTCTTCATCTTTCTCAGTAAAGTAATTATTTAATTTCTCAGTTACCAATTTTAATCGGCTGCCAGACCTTGTAGTCATTTTGTGCGATTTGGGATCACTATTAATTTTTTCATCGGTACTTTTTGTTTTGCTACTAGCCTCCTGTGGCTTTTTTTGGTTTTAGATTCTTGTTTTTGCTGCTTTCTATATTCTATACTTGTTTTTGCTATCATTCTGTATTGTATATCGTTAAGTTTTTGATGAAACTTCACCTCCGTCGGCAACTTTGATTGCCTTGATTGCCTTCTTGATTCGCACTTTCGAGCATTCTTGCTCTGATTCTTTAGCTTCGTTCTTAGACGTATCGTTTGTAGCATTTATTGAACTGTTAGAATTCTTGGTTTCAAATTGATTACTTCCAGAGTTCAGACTAATTTCAATGTCTCTGTGTGATTCTCTTTCAATTATATCATCGTCGGAGCTGTCTAAATTGATTTTTTTCTCCTCCTTAACTGTTGTTTTTTGTTTCGCTTGAGGCTCAGGCGTGAATGGCTTTTATCGTGTTTTATTTTCTTCCAGTTGGTCATAGTGGACCTTAATGGCTTTCTTCCTCTTTTTTCGTCTACCTTGACTGTTGAGTATTGTCTTCTATAGAAAGAAGTAATTTTTCGTGTTTTTCGTTTTTTTAACGTTGGGTTGAGAACTAAGTCTTCTTCTCGCACTTTATAGTTCGGTCCAAACTTACTGCGATCATAATAGATCTTTTAGCGTTCTTGTTTGAAATGCATGAATTCTCGCATCAACTGTTGTGTTTCCAATAGTTTTTGTTTCATTGTGAAATTCAAATCGTTATAAATTTTAACTATTGAGTGTGGTCTTTCAAACAAAAAGCAAATTTTCGTGTTTCTCTTTTTTTACCCTTGGGTTGAGAACTAACTCTTTTTCTCCAGCTTTTTAGCTCAGTCCAAATTTACTGCGATCATAATAGGTCGTCTGGCCTTCTTGTTTGACATGCATAAAATCCCGCATCAACTGATGTGTTTCCTGTAACTTTTGTTTCATTGTGAAAACGTAGTCACTTGGTGTTGCGTATAATGCAGTCTGTAATGTGCTATTGATGCAGTCTATAAACAGTGACCGTAGAAAACACAGTACCAAAAACTCTGGGCTCTATTTCATTACACTATGGATTGATGATGGACATACCATCATCGCTAAGGGTAGAAATTTGGTCTTATCATTCTGATATTGGCCTATATGTATTTGGAGAGGCAGTCTTCCATTGTTCGGTTTGTTCTTTCAATCATCGCGTTTCCTTGGGTGTGGTAGGATTTTGTTGATTTCCTCTTATTTACTAGTTACAAGATAGTTTCACTGCTGAGAATAGGAAATAAATTTAACATAAAGTTCGTTCGACCCTTGGTAACTGTTTAGGTTGACTGGACAGCCAAATCTCACTATACAGGGTTCAACAAACGCTTCTGCCACGGGTTTTTCTCGTGATTGGGTAAAGCTACGGCTTCGTACCATTCCCTGAATTGATCACTGGTAACCAAAATGTACATGTTTTCCTGAGATTTGGGAACTGAGCACATGATATCGAAAGATACGTGACTAGGAGAGTCATTCAGGAGCTCCAGCACATTGGACCCTCTCCCCATGGCACCAGCATTTGCTAAACAGTTTCAAATTTAGGTTCTGTTTGGTGTTTCAAAACAAAATCCTGTCAATAGGAAAAACATTTGTCTACTGCTCCCAGTATTTTCAAAACTCCCTTGATGCTCATTTTTTCATTTGCTGTCCTTCTGGTGTTTTTTTTGCTTATTACCCAGGAATGTACTTCTTTGAATAATTTGTCAATTTGCTGCAAATGCTGCAGTTTTAAAAGCTGAAGTCTGTATAAACTCTAACCTCGATTACCATAGTCAACACTGTCTTGTTTTGCGTCTGTCGCAATAGCGTTAGCTAAAGCTGTTTGTTCATCATCTTCCTTGTCTATGCGCAACAGACAGTCAACGTATGTGATTTCTTTCCTGCTCTATGCATGTTGTCAAAATAAATTAATCAAGCTTCTCTATTCATCTGCGACCATGACGTCTGATGCCTGTGGTCCGTTATAATTAAAAAGTGCTGACCAAGTAAATATTTTTAAAATGTTGCGTGAAATGAATTGTTGCAAATAATTCCCGCTTAGATGCTGAATAATTTTGTGGGCTTTTGCTCAGAGTCTTATTATCATATGCTAGAACTCAAACTCAATTCCTCGTTTCTGGGTAAGAAATTTTCCAATGCCTGTCAACGAAGCATCGGTAGTTAATGTAAAAGGATCCATATTTTTTGGAGATCCTAAAACTTGGGCTTCCAAAAGCTTCTTCAACTCTGTTCACGCTCTTATGCACTCTGTATACCATTCAATCTTATTTGATTTTTTAAAACTGAATCCACCTGATTCCTTCCGCCACGCAATTTTTTTACGCAGCCCACTCAAAATGAAGTCCAGCCATCCTGAGCTAGTTTTCTTTCAAATACGGACAATTTCGTTTGAAATGATTTGGTCTGCCACATTCAAAACAATTCTTGCAATCCATAGTTGCTTAATTCCGCTGACCGCAACATTGACAATTTTCTTTCCGAAAACCTACGCTGTTTTTGACTGCTGAGCACAACTCTCGTGAGACCTCGGTATCTGTTCTTGCGTCCTGGTTCGACAATTGAGCTCTACTGTATTAATTGATTCGTCTTTTCTCAGCGCTGCTTTTTGTTTAGCTTTTATATTTTCTATTTCAGTCACCGAAATCTCTTGAGCTTCGCTCCCATCCGCGCGGCAACTTCTATTTGCCTCGCGCCTTGCAATGAAAACAATTGTTTATCTTGCCTGATAGATTGATTTGTCTGCAATGTTCACAGTAAATGAATCATCGAAATAACTAGTTGAGAATATTCATTCTACTAGATGGCAGAAACCCGCAGCTCATTGTCCATCTGCTCAATTCTCGTGAGTGCTTCAAAATGTAGTGCTTTTTTCTAAAACGTTGTCTATCGCGATCGTCCAAACTCTTTCTCAGAATGAGTCACGCCTCAATTTTTCTTTGCTTTCGAGGAAAACCCTCAAAATGAGATGTTGTCTTATCTCAGCAGACCTTTCAGAGTACGTTTTCTAGGCTAAAAGGTGCAAATCGCCAAGAAAGTTTTAATGGTCTCACCATTGCTCTTCCTAGTGTCCTCCAAAAGTCTACGATAGAAATCAATAGCCGACATGTTGCATGGACCTTTTATTTTTTTGCAAAAAAAACGAATTAGAGTTAAAAATGACTGAAATTTGAACAAAAATATGTCAAAGAAAATGATCACATTGTATAAAGGAATCTTTACCTTTACCGTGTGTATGCGAATTAACTTCACAACGACCTTGAATTCAATCTCGTTAGACCAGCTATTGCAGTCAACCGTGAGCATTTTTTTATATACTTCGGTAAATACGCGTGCTACTTGTTAAAAATATAAAGTTAGAAGTCAATTTAATAATTAAATAATGTGGAAGACAATTTGGTTTTGATTAAATAAAGTTTTAATTCAGTGGTTAGCTCCGATGGTAGGTTTGGTGATCAATGAATTAATTTATTCCTCATTTTGGTCAGTACCCAATATCGGTCCTATCATCGGGGTGAACTAACCAAAACAACGAAGTTATGTCAGTTTTGTTGATATTGCTCGAGCTGCTGTGTCTAATCAAATGTCTATTTTGTTTTCTGTACATCTGTCAAACTTATGCCAGTCATAAATCTTGTGCTAAACAAAATTTTAAATTTAGTTTTTGACCTCGAAACCCAAATTTTTTATACATCTTTATTTGATGTGTGACGCTCACATAGCTTGTATTGAAACCTATCGTTCTTAAACTTGAACAAAAAAATTGAGGTCAGGAATACTAGCAGCCATTGGTTTCAAAATTCTGCTGATATCGGCATTAATCGAAATATCTGTAGCTGCGCACTGTTATTACATTTGAAAAACGTGAATCAAATGATGGGGTTTTGCCGACATTGGGGTTTTGCATAAAACCGGTTGTTGGAAATTTTTTGACGCATCGCTTAAGACAACAAAGGGATCTAAAAATACAGTAAGAAACTGAATGGTTATCCAGCATTGTTGAAGAACCTGAATAAAATACTCACAAGAAAATTTGTTAATTTTTCAACGGGCTCATAGCTCTTCCTAGAGTCCTTCAGTAATCTACGATAGAAATCAATTGGCGACAAGTTAAATGGGTCTTTTATTGTTTTGCAGAAAGACAGACTAATGGTAAAAAATGACTAGAATTTGAAACAAAATATGTCAAAGAAAATGAACACACTGTATAAGGGAATCTTCACAATTACCGTGTGTATGCGAATTAACTTGAGCATACACAACAACCTTGATTTCGCACTCGTTAAATCAGCTATTGCAGCCATAGGTGAGCAATTTTTTATATGCTTGTGTAATTACGCGTGCTACAAGTTAAAATTGAAAAGTTAGAAGTCAATTTATTAATTAAATAATTTGGAAGACAATTTGGTTTAACTAAATAAAGTTTTAATTTAGTGGTTAGCTCTGATGGTAGGCTTGGTGTTCAATGAAATAATTTATTCTTCACTTTGGAGAGTACCCAATATCGGCTCTATCATCAGGGTGACCTCACCAAAACAACAAAGTTATGTCAGTTTTGTTGATATTGCTCGAGCTGTTGTGTCTAATCAAATGTCTATTTTGTTTTCTTTACATCTGTCAAATTTTTGCCAGCCATTATTTATGTGACAATCTAAATATTAAACTTAGTTTTTGACACATTATATTCCATTATTTATGTGACAATCTAAATATTAAACTTAGTTTTTGACCTCAAAACCCAACGTTTCTAGTACATCTTTTTTTAATGTATGACGCTCACATAGCTTGTAGTGAAACCTGGCGTTCTTGAACTTGAATAAAATATTAAAGTCAGGAATACTAGCAGCCATTGGTTTCAAAAGTCTGCTGATATCGGCATCAATTGAAATATCTGTAGCTGCGCACTGTTATAACATTTGAAAAACGTAATTCAATGGTCCAGACATCGGGGTTTTGCACAAAACCAGTTGTTGGAAAATTTTTGATGCATCGCATAAGACAACAAAGGGATCCAAAAAACCAGTAACGAACTGAATGGTTATCCAGCATTGTTGAAGAGCCTGGATAAAATAATCACAAGGCAAAAACAAATTGCATCAAAACCTCCAGAGAACAGCATATGATTATATTCCAAAGGCTCAACAATAAACCGATGGTTTTTGTACAAAACAGAGGAAACATTACTCCTACTTTTGTTGCCAGCGTACAAAATTGCGTCAAAATGAAAAAAAACTAACAGGAGAAATTTCAGAGTTTGTTTGCTCACACTGAAATCATCTTGATAGAAAATTTAAATTGCATGTGGTTAATAATGTTACACGTATGAATTGCCCTTCCGATAAAGATAGCCAAATCAGCTGTATTATCACCAGGAGAGTTTTGGAAGTGAACACATGATATCGAAAGATACTTGCCAAAATGGATGACTTGGTTTCCGTTTTGTTAAATAGGCCCACGTCACAGATTTTATCCAATTCCTTGCGTCCTTTCTCATGAACGGCCAAAAAACTGTTCGCAAGCCCTTTGGTATGTCTTATCAATCCCAGAGAAACCTGCGCTAGGAGAGTCATGCAACAGCTCCACCACGTTGGACAATCTCCCCATGGTACCAGCATTTGCTAAAGACTTTCAATCTTAGGTTCTGTTTGGTGTTTCAAAATAAAATCCCTTCTATGGTAAAAACATTTGTCTACTGCTCCCATAATTTTTAAAACTCCTTTGATTTGACGTCCTTCTTGCCTTTTTTTGTTTATTACCCAGGAATGTGATTCTTTGCATAAATTGTCACTTTGCTGCAGACCTCGCAGTTTTACTTCCTGAAGTTTTTATAACCCCCAACCTCGGTTACCATAGACAACACTGTCCTGTTTTGCGTCTCGATTTAAATCCAGACGATAGCCCTGTGGTCCGTTATAAGTAAAAATGCTGACCAAGTAAATAATTTTAAAATGTTGCGTGAAACGAATTGTTGCATATAACTCGCGCTTAGAGGCTGTATAATTTTGTTGGCTTTTACTCCGAGTTTCATTATCATATGCAAGAATTAAAACTCAATTTCTTGTTTCTGGGTAAAAATTTTCCAATGCCTGTGAACGAAGCATCGGTAGATAATGTATAAGGATCCCTATTTTTTGGATATTATAAAACTTGGCTTCCAAAAACTTCAAAGCTTCTTCTTCAACTCGGTTCCCGCTCTTTTGCACTCTGTGCTCCATTCAAACTTATTTGATTTTATTTACTAAATGCAACTGATTCTTTCCACCACCCAAATTTTTTACGTAGCCCGCTCCAAATGAAGTCTAGCCAGTTAGTTCTCTTGCAAATACGGACAATTTCATTGGAAATGATTTGCTCTGCCACATTCAAAACAATTCTTGCATTCCAAAGTTGCTTAATTTCGCTGACCGCAACACTGACAATTTTCTTTCAAAAAACTTACGCTGTTTTTGTCTGCTCAGCACAACTCTCGTGAGACCTCAGTATCTATTTTCGCGTCTTGGTACCGGCGATTGCGCTGTACTGTCATAATTGGTTCCTCTTTTATCAGCGCTTCTTTATGTTTTGCTCTTATAATTTCTATTTCAGTCTCCGCTTTCTCTTTTGCTTCGCCAACTTCCGCGCGGCAACTTTTATTTGCCTCGCTCCTAGCAAGGAAAACAATTGTTTATCTTGCCTGTTAAAATGATGAGTCTGCAATGTTCACAGTAAATGAATCATCGAAATAACTAGTTGAGAATTTTCATTCTACTAGATGACAGAAACCCGCAGCTCATTTTCCATCTGCTCAATTCTCGTGGGTGCTTCAAAATGTAGTGCTTTTTTCTAAAACGTTGTCTATCGCGGTCGTCCAAATTCTTTCTCAGAATGAGTCACACCTCAATTTTTCTTTGCTTTCGAGGAAATCCCTCAAAATGAGATGTTGTCTTATCTCAGCAGACCTTTGAGAGTACGTTTTCTAGGCTAAAATGTGCAAATCACCAAAAAAATTTGTTCATTTTTCAACCGGCTGCTGGACTCTTCTGGCTAGCCTCCCCCGGAAAACTATAATTTTCTCATTATAGTGTTGTCTGAAAGTTTTTATGGTCTCACCATAGCTCTTCCTAGTGTCCTCCAAAAGTCCACGATAGAAATCAATAGCCGACATGTTGCATGGACTTTTTACTTTTTGCAAAAAAAAAAAACGAATTAGAGTTAAAAATGACTGAAATTTGAACAAAAATATGTCGAAGAAAATGATCACACTGTATAAGGGAATCTTTACGTTTACCGTGTGTATGCGAATTAACTTCACAACGACCTTGAATTCGATCTCGTTAGACCAGCTATTGCAGTCAACCGTGAGCATTTTTTTATATACTTGGGTAAATACGCGTGCTACTTGTTAAAAATATAAAGTTAGAAGTCAATTTAGTAATTAAATAATGTGGACGACAATTTGGTTTAATTAAATAAAGTTTTAATTTAGTGGTTAGCTCCGATGGTAGGTTTGGTGTTCAATGAATTAATTTGATCCTCACTTTGGTCAGTACCCAATGTCGGTCCTATCATCGGGGTGAACTAACCAAAACAACGAAGTTTTGTCAGTTTTGTTGATATTGCTCGAGCTGCTGTGTCTAATCAAATGTCTATTTTGTTTTCTGTACATCTGTCAAACTTGTGCCAGCCATAAATCTTGTGATGAACAAAATTTTAAACTTAGTTTTTGGCCTCGAAACCCAAACTTTTTTATACATCTTTATTTGATGTGTGACGCTCACATAGCTTGTATTGAAACCCAGCAACAATGGGATCCAAAAAACCAGTAAAAACTGAATGGTTATCCAGTATTGTTGAAGAACCTGAATAAAGTAATCACAAGGCATAAATGAATTGCATCAAAACCTCCAGAGAACAGCATATGAACATATTCCAAAGTCTCAACAGTAAACCGATGATTTTCGTTCAATACAGAGGATACATTTCTCTTTACAGAGTACAAAACTTTGTCATACTGAAAAAAAATTGAAATGGAGAAATTTCAGAGTTGTTTGCCCACACTGAAATCATCTTGATAGAAACTACAAATTTAATGTGGCGTATAGAGTTACATGTATGTATTGCCTTTCCGACAAAGTTAGCGAAATCAGCTGTATTATCGCCACGCGAGTTTTAGAAGATTAAAAAAACTTATTTCATTAGGAAAATATCATGTGTTTCATATTTTTTAATGGGACATACTCGACGAATTTAGCGGGTGTCAAAACATATTCACTATTGAACTGATCTAGATCAATAAGTTAAAACTGAATACGCGCATAAGGTTGCGCTATGAGTACCATGGGCAAGAATTCACATTAAACCGTTCACAAATATACACAGTGTAGAAATTTTTATGAAAAAGAACGATGAAAGCAATCATTCAAAACAAATAATGAACAGCAAAAATAAATGTTAAAATCAACAAAAACTATTTGAAATTTCGTTTTACTGAGATTGAGATTCATGGTGACGAAAATTAGTGCAAAATGAAGACAGTTGAAAAAATCTTTTCTTAAAATAAAAGTTAAATTGAAATTGATTAAAACAATTAGCTATAAACTGAAATCTTTAAATAGATTCAGTTATAAGTCCTGGGGAAGCAACTAAGACCTGTCAGTATCAGGTACATGTCGTACAACTACAACAAACATAGAATTTTGAATTTGCCGGTGGTAGAAAAGGTGACATGTAATAAGTGCTTTTTCGTCTACGTTAACTAAGCCAGCTGAATTCTCACCACGAGAATTTAAGAGTATCAAAGGACAGATTCTCAATTAGGACAATTTCATCTGTTGAACAGTGTACAATTTATAAGTGAACATACTCGATGAATACGGTGGTTTTGAAAACTTTTTGACCATTGAGGCTATGTAGAATAATGAGATAAAACCGATTAAGCAAATAAGGACGCGCGATGAGTACCCTGGGCAAGATTTAACATTGAACTCTAGTTCAAAGGTCAAAACTGACCGTGGGAATTTGAAATTTATTTTTTTAACTTATTATCTTTTGTCCAGACCATAACCTCAAAGAGAATAGCAGATAGGACTGAAGCTTAAAAAAATGTAAACGTTCTGATTAAACATTCAGGACTGTTTACTGTAAAAACTGTATTTTAAAAAAGTGTAAATGTAAATTAAACTGCACGTTATTTCGAAAATTCGATTTTGTTTTTCTGTTTTTTTGTAGAATTAGAAAAACTTAGTCAAAGAAAAGTACAAAATTTTTAAATTTCTTTTATGAATCTGCGTAAATATTAAGTCAACCCAACATTGAACGCAATGCTCAAAAACCTTTGTTTTTAATCAAACTCTCTGTTTTATTTACACTACCTTTTTCTTTGGAGAATTATTTCATATACTAATACTTTTTGTTTTACACGTCCTCAACCAAAAGCTCTACTTGTGGCCTATTTATTGCGTGACGTTATGAACACAAGGTTGTATTTTTCAAAAATGTGTTTAATATTGTTCTTGCTATTCAACATAGCAAATTTTAATTCAGTTTTAAATTTTTGTTTCTTTCTCTACTTATCCGGAAAAAATAGCTAAAAGATTTTGAACTGAAACTTGTGTGCCTAGTCCAAAAGCACTGGATATATTTCATTCTTGTCAATACGATTTTTTAAATCTTTTTAAAATTTAATTTGAAATGTTTCTGTTCTTGCGCAAAAATGATTGCAATTTGTTAATATGTTCCAATTCAAAATTTACACATTTTAGCCTCCATATATATGTTTTAGCCTCCGGGTGATATATGTTTTTATAGGATGTCAACGAAAAAATACAATTTGTTTCTTGTGAATTTTTCCTTAACAATCCAAATCTGACAAAAGAGCTGCTACGGAAATTAGAAATTCAATACTCAGTTTAAACAATAATATTGCTTTTGGTTATCCAAGGCTCTTTTAAACTTGGTAGATCAGAAAATGTAAGATCGTCAGTGTTTTTCTCTGTTTTCGGTTTACAAAACTTTGAAATTATTGTAAATCCTGAAAAACCCGCCTGTTGGCTTTTCCTCCTAATAGGGACTTGATGTTTACTATTTGAGAGACAGAGTTTTTTGCCACCGTTTTGTTCTTTCGTGAACAATTTCTTTGAATTTAGAAGACTAAAATGGAGACAAATCTGTTGCAATATTACGAAATTACAAAAATTTTTCAGCGGGCGTACTTGTTCTCGCAGTCCTGAAGTACAGCATGATGGTTGAAATAGAGTGACAAAACTGTTTTTTTTTTGCAAGAAAAGACCTTCAGCTGTCTACTGAATTCAATTGCACTCATGCCGAGGTGTCAACGCTAAAAAACGCAAAATTTTGTAAGATTGGCGCTGAATGCGATGAATGCGTTGAATTTATGTAAGATCAACGCTTGAGCGTAGATCCTACATAAATTCAACGCATTCAAGCCAATCTTACATATTTTGCGTTGAATTTAGCGTAGATCCTACATATTTTGCGTTGAATTTAGCGTAGATCTTACATATTTTGCGCTGAATTTAGCGTAGATCCTACATAAATTCAACGGATTCAACGACAATCTTACATACTTTGCATTCAACTTAGCGTAGATCTTACATATTTTGCGCTGAATTTAGCATAGATCCTAGATAAATTCAACGGGTTCAACGACAATCTTACAAACTTGGCATTGAACTTAGCGTAAAACTTACACATTTGCGTTGAATTCAATCTATATCTTACAGTTATATTTTCCAGTGAATTTAGCGTAGATCTTACATATTTTGCGTTTAATTTAACGCAGATCTTTATTACTTTGCATTGAATTTAGCATAGATCTTTCAAATTGTGCGTTGAATTTTACGTTGATCTTACACTTTAAACGCTGAATTTAGCGTAGATCTTACAATTGTTGCGTTGAGTTTAGCTTTAAACTTACATTTTTGCGTTGAGCTTAGCGTAGATGGTGCATATATTCAACGCATTCAGCGCCAATCTTTCATTCAGCGCCAATCAACGCATTCAGCGCCAATCTTACATATTTTTCATTGAATTAAGCGTAGATCTTACATATTTTGCGTTGAATTTAGCGTAGATGTTACATATTTTGCGTTGAATTTAGCGTAGATCTTTTTTACCTTGCGTTGAATTTATCGTAGATCTTACATATTTTGCGTTGAATTTAGCGTAGATCTTTTTTACCTTGCGTTGAATTTAGCGTAGATCTTACATATTTTGCGTTGAATTTAGCGTAGATCTTTTTTACCTTGCGTTGAATTTAGCATAGATCTTACAAATTGTGCGTTGAATTTTACGTTGATCTTACACTTTAAACGCTGAATTTAGCGTAGAGCTTACAAATGTTGCGTTGAGTTTAGCTTTGATCTTACATATTTTGCGCTGATCTTAGCATAGATGTTATATATATTCAACGCATTCAGCGCCAATCCTACATTTTTTCCATTGATTTTAGCGTTGATCTTACATACTTTGCGTTGAATTTAGCGTAGATCTTTATTACTTTGCGTTGAATTTAGCGTAGATCATACAAATTTTGCGTTGATTTTTACGTGGATCTTACACATTTTGCGCTGAATTTTGCGTAGATCTTACAAAATTTTGCGTTGAGATTAGCATTGATCCTACATATTTTGCGCTGAGCTTAGCGTAGATTTTACATATATTCAACGCATTCAGCGCCAATCCTACATTTTTTCCATTGAATTTAGCGTAGATCTTACACATTTTGCGTTGAATTTAGCGTAGATCTTTATTACTTTGCGTTGAATTTAGCGTAGATCATACAAAATTTGCGTTGAATTTTACGTTGATCTTACACATTTTACGCTGAATTTAGCGTAGATCTTACAAATATTGCGTTGAGTTTAGCTTTGATCTTACATAATTTGCGCTGAGCTTAGCGTAGATGTTACATATATTCAACGCATTCAGCGCCAATCTTACATATTTTCCATTGAATTTAGCGTAGATCTTACATATTTTGCGTTGAATCCAGCGTAGATCTTACAAATGTTGCGTTGAGTTTAGCATTGATCTTACATATTTTGCACTGAGCTTAGCGTAGATGTTACATTTATTCAACGCATTCAGCGCCAATCTTACATATTTTCCCTTGAATTCAACGTATATCTTACATACTTTCCATTGAATTTAGCGTAGATCTTACATATTTTGCGTTTAATATAACGCAGATCTTTATTACTTTGCGTTGAATTTAGCATAGATCTTACAAATTGTGCGTTGAATTTAACGTTGATCTTACATATTTTGCGCTGAGCTTAGCGTAGATGTTACATATGTTCAACGCATTCAGCGCCAATCTTACATATTTTCCATTGAATTTAGCGTAGATCTTACATATTTTGCGTTGAATCTAGCGTAGATCTTACATATTTTGCGTTTAATTTAATGCAGATCTTTATTACTTTGCGTTGAATTTAGCATAGATCTTACAAATTGTGCGTTGAATTTAACGTTGATCTTACATATTTTGCGCTGAGCTTAGCGTAGATGTTACATTTATTCAACGCATTCAGCGCCAATCTTACATATTTTCCCTTGAATTCAACGTATATCTTACATACTTTCCATTGAATTTAGCGTAGATCTTACATATTTTGCGCTGAGCTTAGCGTAGATGTTACATATATTGAACGCAATCAGCGCCAATCTTACATATTTTCCATCGAATTTAGCGTAGATCTTACAATTTTTGCGTTGAATTTAGCGTAGATATTTATTACCTTGCGTTGAATTTAGCCTAGATCTTACAAATTTTGCGTTGAATTTAACGTTGATCTTACACATTTTCCGCTGAATTTAGCGTAGAGCTTACAAATGTTGCGTTGAGTTTAGCTTTGATCTTACATATTTTGCGCTGAGCTTAGCGTAGATGTTACATAGATTCAACGCATTCAGCGCCAATCTTACATATTTTCCATTGAATTTATCGTAGATCTTACATATTTTGCGTTGAATTTAGCGTAGATCTTTTTTACCTTGCGTTGAATTTAGCGTAGATCTTACAAATTTTGCGTTGAGTTTAGCTTTGACCTTACATAATTTGCGCTGAGCTTAGCGTAGATGTTATATATATTCAACGCATTCAGCGCCAATCCTACATTTTTTCCATTGAATTTAGCGTTGATCTTACATACTTTGCGTTGAATTTAGCGTAGATCTTTATTACTTTGCGTTGAATTTAGCGTAGATCATACAAATTTTGCGTTGAATTTTACGTTGATCTTACACATTTTGCGCTGAATTTAGCGTAGATCTTACAAATTTTGCGTTGAGTTTAGCATTGATCCTACATATTTTGCGCTGAGCTTAGCGTAGATGTTACATATATTCAACGCATTCAGCGCCAATCCTACATTTTTTCCATTGAATTTAGCGTTGATCTTACATACTTTGCGTTGAATTTAGCGTAGATCTTTATTACTTTGCGTTGAATTTAGCGTAGATCATACAAATTTTGCGTTGAATTTTACGTTGATCTTACACATTTTGCGCTGAATTTAGCGTAGATCTTACAAATTTTGCGTTGAGTTTAGCATTGATCCTACATATTTTGCGCTGAGCTTAGCAAGGATGTTACATATATTCAACGCATTCAGCGCCAATCCTACATTTTTTCCATTGAATTTAGTGTAGATCTTACATATTTTGCGTTGAATTTAGCGTAGATCTTTATTACTTTGCGTTGAATTTAGCGTCGATCATACAAATTTTGCGTTGATTTTTACGTTGATCTTACACATTTTACGCTGAAATTAGCGTAGATCTTACAAATGTTGCGTTGAGTTTAGCTTTGATCTTAAATAAATTGCGCTGAGCTTAGCGTAGATGTTACATATATTCAACGCATTTAGCGCCAATCTTACATATTTTCCATTGAATTTAGCGTAGATCTTACATATTTTGCGTTGAATCTAGCGTAGATCTTACAAATGTTGCGTTGAGTTTAGAATTGATCTTACATATTTTGCGCTGAACTTAGCGTAGATGTTACATATATTCAACGCATTCAGCGCCAATCTTACATATTTTCCATTGAATTTAGCGTAGATCTTACATATTTTGCGTTGAATCTAGCGTAGATCTTACATATTTTGCGTTTAATTTAACGCAGATCTTTATTACCTTGCGTTGAATTTAGCTTAGATCTTACAAATTGTGCGTTGAATTTAACGTTGATCTTACATTTTTTGCGCTGAGCTTAGCGTAGATGTTACATTTATTCAACGCATTCAGCGCCAATCTTACATATTTTCCCTTGAATTCAACGTAAATCTTACATACTTTCCATTGAATTTAGCGTAGATCTTTTATATTTTGCGTTTAATTTAACGCAGATCTTTATTACTTTGCGTTGAATTTAGCATAGATCTTACAAATTGTGCGTTGAATTTAACGTTGATCTTACATATTTTGCGCTGAGCTTAGCGTAGATGTTACATATATTCAACGCATTCAGCGCCAATCTTACATATTTTCCATTGAATTTAGCGTAGATCTTACATATTTTGCGTTGAATCTAGCGTATATCTTACATATTTTGCGTTTAATTTAACGCAGATCTTTATGACTTTGCGTTGAATTTAGCATAGATCTTACAAATTGTGCGTTGAATTTAACGTTGATCTTACATATTTTGCGCTGAGCTTAGCGTAGATGTTACAATTATTCAACGCATTCAGCGCCAATCTTACATATTTTCACTTGAATTCAACGTATATCTTACATACTTTCCATTGAATTTAGCGTAGATCTTACATATTTTGCGTTTAATTTAACGCAGATCTTTATTACTTTGCGTTGAATTTACCATAGATCTTACAAATTGATCGTTGAATGTAACGTTGATCTTACACATTTTACGCTGAATTTAGCGTAGGTCTTACGAAGGTTGCGTTGAGTTTAGCTTTGATCTTACATATTTTGCGCTGAGCTTAGCGTAGATGTTACATATATTGAACGCATTCAGCGCCAATCTTACATATTTTTCCATTGAATTTAGCGTAGATCTTACAAAATTTTGCGTTGAATTTAGCGTAGATCTTTATTACCTTGCGTTGAATTTAGCCTAGATCTTACAAATTTTGCGTTGAACTTTACGTTGATCTTACACATTTTACGCTGAATTTAGCCTAGATCTTACAAATGTTGCGTTGAGTTTAGCTTTGATCTTACATATTTTGCGCTGAGCTTAGCGTAGATGTTACATATATTCAACGCATTCAGCGCCAATCCTACATATTTTCCATTAAATTTAGCGTAGATCTTACATATTTTGCGTTGAATTTAAAGTAGATCTTTATTACCTTGCGTTGAATTTAGCGTAGATCTTACAAACTTTGCGTTGAATTTAACGTTAATCTTGCACATTTCACGCTGAATTTAGCGTAGATCTTACAAATTTTGCGTTGAGTTTAGCATTGATCTTACATATTTTGCGCTGAGCTTAGCGTAGATGTTACATATATTCAACGCATTCAGCGCCAATCCTACATTTTTTCGATTGAACTTAGCGTAGAGCTTACATATTTTGCGTTGAATTTAGCGTAGATCTTTATTATTTTGCGTTGAATTTAGCGTAGATCATACAAATTTTGCGTTGAATTTTACGTTGATCTTACACCTTTTACGCTGAATTTAGCGTAGATCTTACAAATGTTGCGTTGAATTTAGCTTTGATCTTACATATTTTGCGCTGAGCTTAGCGTAGATGTTACATATATTCAACGCATTCAGCGCCAATCCTACATTTTTTCCATTGAGTTTAGCGTAGATCTTACATATGTTGCGTTGAGTTTAGCATTGATCTTACATATTTTGCGCTGAGCTTAGCGTAGATGTTACAAATATTCAACGCATTCAGCGCAAATCTTACATATTTTCCATTGAATTTAGCGTAAATCTTACATATTTTGCGTTGAAATTAGCGTAGATCTTACAAATGTTGCGTTGAGTTTAGCTTTGATCTTAACTATTTTGCGCTGAGCTTAGCGTAGATGTTACATATATTCAACGCATTCAGCGCCAATCCTACATTTTTTCCATTGAATTTAGCGTAGATCTTACAAATGTTGCGTTGAGTTGAGCTTTGATCTTACATATTTTGCGCTGAGCTTAGCGTAGATGTTACATATATTCAACGCATTCAGCGCAAATCTTACATATTTTCCATTGAATTTAGCGTAGATCTTACATATTTTGCGTTGAATTTAGCGTAGATCTTTATTACCTTGCGTTCAATTTAGCGTAGATCTTACAAATTTTGCGTTGAGTTTAGAATTGATCTTACATATTTTGCGCTGAGCTTAGCGTAGATGTTACATATATTCAACGCATTCAGCGCAAATCTTACATATTTTCCATTGAATTTAGCGTAGATCTTACATATTTTGCGTTGAATTTAGCGTAGATCTTTATTACCTTGCGTTCAATTTAGCGTAGATATTACAAATTTTGCGTTGAGTTTAGCATTGATCTTACATATTTTGCGCTGAGCTTAGCGTAGATGTTACATATATTCAACGCATTCAGCGCCAATCCTACATTTTTTCCATTGAATTTAGCGTAGATCTTACAAATGTTGCGTTGTGTTTAGCTTTGATCTTACATATTTTGCGCTGAGCTTAGCGTAGATGTTACATATATTCAACGCATTCAGCGCCAATCCTACATTTTTTTCCATTGAATTTAGCGTAGATCTTACAAATGTTGCGTTGAGTTTAGCTTTGATCTTACATATTTTGCGCTGAGCTTAGCGTAGATGTTACATATATTCAACGCATTCAGCGCCAATCCTACATTTTTTCCATTGAACTTAGCGTAGAGCTTACATATTTTGCGTTGAATTTAGCGTAGATCTTTATTATTTTGCGTTGAATTTAGCGTAGATCATACAAATTTTGCGTTGAATTTTACGTTGATCTTACACCTTTTACGCTGAAGTTAGCGTAGACCTTACAAATGTTTCGTTGAGTTTAGCTTTGATCTTACATATTTTTGCGCTGAGCTTAGCGTAGATGTTACATATATTCAACGCATTCAGCGCAAATCTTACATATTTTCCATTGAATTTAGCGTAGATTTTACATATTTTGCGTTGAATTTAGCGTAGATCTTTATTACCTTGCGTTCAATTTAGCGTAGATCTTACAAATTTTGCGTTGAGTTTAGCATTGATCTTACATATTTTGCGCTGA